>NC_081414.1:514360893-514468393 GCF_030272615.1 Cryptomeria japonica | reverse complement strand
GATAGATACATATATATATGCATATATACATATATATACATATATATGTGTGTGTGTATATACATATATATACATATGTATACATATATATATACATATCTATACATATCTATATATCTATACATATATACATATATATACATATCTGTACATATATACATATATATACATATCTATACATATATATATACATCTATATATATGTACACACACACACACACACATACACACACACACACACACATATATATATATAACAGTTAGCTCATGTCACTCCTAGCTTGAGCTCTGAGCGTGTGCGTAGGAGAGATTCTTTCGATGTTGTTAGTGGACATGTTAGTTATGGTTTTTTGTATATATGTACATGTATGTATGTGCGTTACAATTTATATTTTAATTTTAATTTAACTCTAGTCAAATTTGATGTACATGTGTCTAGAGAGATCTTTATTTAATATTTAAATAAATTCTACTTTTGCGGGAGTCTATTGGACATCTAGACTCTCCCTCAGATGGTCGCTTTGTTCGTGGCCGACATGATGCATGTTGATTTGTTGGACTTTATAGCTCATTTGTTTATCTTTTTAGAGACTTTCATATATATATATATATATATATTCATGCATGTATGAAGTTTAGACTAGATTATACTTTATATAGTTTGTGTTTGATCAGATTATATATTTCATGCATGTATGAAGTTTAGACTAGATTATACTTTATACAATTTGTGTTTGATCAGATTATATATTTCATGCACACATGTACATGTTAGATTATGTGTACTTTATACGGTTTATGTTCGATGAACTAGATTATATATATCATGTGCATGTATGGTTAGATTATACTTTATATATACATGTATAGTTTGTGCATTTGATCCTGGATTAAATATATCGCATCATTTGTATTCAGATAATTATATATATGATTGAATGCACATGCATGTTAGATTACTTACACACTTTAAATATATATGATTGAATGCACATGTCCTCTAAAACTTTCAAATTTATATATATTTGTGACTGAATTTACATGTACATGTAGATAGATTAAAAAAAGATTGATATGTTTATAATTTAAATTTTAAATTTTAAATTTTACTACATGTAACATATATACAGTAGATCTATGCATTAATTTAAAAGAATATGTTCAAACAAAAGAGTATATCCACTCCACTGTGCAAGCCATGAACAATATAAAAATCACACTTGTTAATTAATATCAAATGAACAAACTAAACTTAATACCATGTACTAAATAGTTCACATGGTATGTACTTCTAGGTATGTATACAAGTTAAATAGTTCACAACACATCACTTAGTGGTTCAGACTGCTCTTCAATTATTACACATGTATGTCCTAATTTAATATATCAATTTTACACATGTACATTATAATTTAAATATGCATTTTTAATTAAATTTATGTGCATGTGCATGTGCATCTTTAATTAAATAAATACACATACATCCTAATTTACTTTACATACATGCTTTAAAATTATTTTAACAACTTACAAATTACATGCATTTAGAATTAGATATCTACTATATACATCCATTTAGAATTAGATATCTACTATATACATCCTAATCAACTGCATACATTGCCCACCTTAACACATTTTCAACTCGTCCACATGTCCCAATTTACTTTACATACATGCACATAAGTATTATTTCACATACATACAAATTAACTTCATACATCCTAATTTGATATAATTAAAAATTTCATGTATTTAAACTTAAAAAATATATGGTCCACACAAGCCATATATATATATATATATATATAGATCAAATATTTATCCAAGTTTCAAAACAAGTTAAGTTCTAATTTATCAAGTATTATTTCAATTCATGGGTTGAACCATATGTACTTTGGAAATACTAAATAGTTCATACCACATCAAGTGGTTCAGAACGCTCTTCAATAACACTTAATATGTTGTCATGATCTTCACTATCTAGTCTCCACTTTTGAGACCGCCCGTGATGTGGAATTATTTGAAGAATTAGGCCAACAACACTGACCAAGTGGCTATACTGATATACCTTGTTGTCAATTTGGTATTCAATGAAATGAATCCCATGTTGAACAATTTTAACTTGTTTGAAATATGTCCCTTGCACTACAACTGAGCTTACATGTACATGTATATAAGAAACGTGAGAAATTAAAAATTTGCACGTAAGTGATCTGTACATACATATGAATCAGTTCAAACCTGTGGGAAATGACATTCCATCGCTCATTTCAGATTTTGTTAACTTCTTTCTCTCGTCTGTGCAACACAATAAATAATAACTAACACCTATATTTCCATCTTCTACTATGACTGCAAAAATATCTCTTGCAATTTGAAACAAGTTAAATAAATTTTAATCATTTTTAAGGAAATATTTACATATATATATATATATATACATATATATACATACATATATATATATACATACATATATATATATACATACATACATATATATATATATATATATACTTTAAATATATTTATGTGTACATCATATGTACCTTTTTTAATCAATCCTGAAATATGATCATAATCACCAGAAATCAAAGGAATGTCTTCAAAGATTTTGTCCTCATTTGAATCTTTGTATGTGTCAGAAACATCTAGTGGCACCAATTTCCATTCACTAACATATACAAGCTCTTGGTTCTTGCAATCAACATAGTTTTCCAAAATGCAATCAGAACAAAAACATGAATAATCCCTAGTGTATAATGTCCATGGGCGATTATCTGTACTCATGACACAATGCAAAGATCTTGTCCTCTCCACGCTCTTGCATCCATGCATTGATCTTCTATCCACATCTACAAAATGTACATGTGTACATGAACATACATGTAGATCAATTTGTTAAATTGAAACATTTGAACTAGGAACATTTTTTTAAAAAAAATAAAAATTTAAATAAAACACTAAAAGAGAACATGTACTGGTTATCTCCCAAAACACTCTATATGGAATGGGTCTGTATGTTCTCGATGATGATTCACCAGGATAATTAGGTTGCTCAAAGTATTTCTTACACCATTCAACAACATCATGTGCATCGTCTATACAATCTCTTGTGTAATTTATTTGATGCTTTCTTATAGAACATTGGATACAAGCTCCTGCACCATTATGTTCACCCTTTCCATGACCACTCTTAAAAAAACTCCAAACATGTGGTATTTTGTCATTTTGATGATATCTACATAGTACATAAAATGGCCTCAAAGATTTGAATTGTGTCTCACATCCATCAAACCAAACAAAATTTTTAACTATTGTTATGCCTCTCTCTTTCAAATATTCAAAAAACTTCTTAAAGCAATGTTGTACAAAAAGTGTGTCATGCTCCTTATCATCACTGATATAGAAGTGGTACTCTTTCTTAATGACACGATTTTCAAATGTACTATCAACACCATCCAAATCCATCTGTGCATGTCGATAACACACATGCTCCAAAATAGTGATTTGCTTTGAAAAGTAATACTCTGATTGAATCTCTTTTTGATGTGCAAAAGATAAATTTTCTACAAAGTCCACTACGAATAGAATAGTTCCAAGTGGGAAAGTGTCTCTTAATCTTTTAAATTGTTTTGCTTGCCACTTGGAAAAAAAACCATGGCATATGCATGGTTTTATCAACTTACGAAAAATTTTCATAAAGGTTCCAATAGATATTTCCTCTTCTACATAATCTAACCTTGTAGATTCCTTTCCAAATTTTGTTTCAATTTTTTTATACTTGTAACTCTTGCAATTTACCATCTTCCTCATGTCAGTATCTTCATCTCTCAAAGGCAATTTATCCAAGTCCCCGCATGTTCCACAAATTCCTTTTATGCAATTTATTTGACCGGTTGCATTATCATCTGATTTATCACATAAGATGGATGCTATGAATTGACTTGTTCGTTTAGGAGGAGCATTTTCATAACCATCACTATCTTCTCTAATCTTTTGAAACACCTGATAGTACAGATCAAATTCGATGTGATAACGACAACAAGAAGTTTCAAAAACTTTGTTTGCCTTCACATAATATGACCTTAACCATTCAAACATGGTTTGTCCAATCTTTATATGAGGGTTTGTTTTAGTAAACAACACATATAATTCATGTTTTGTTGAGTCTATCCAATGTTTTACATGGAGATCATAACGAGCAGGACCAATCCTTTGCTTGATAACATCTCTATTGTTTGATGAAGGACGAGTATTATCATTCCAAAAACTTGTCACAAAGTTCCTAACAACATCTTCAATTCTATCAGAACGAGGAGCTCTACATATAATTGTCCAATTCCCTTCTGAGGTAGTATCATCCAAACTCTTTCTCCTTTTAACATATTTTGATATTGTCCTTCTAATAAAACCAAACTCAGATGACAGTGAAGAGATTTGTCATTTTTGAGGCAATCTTTCATTTACTAAAGATGTCAACATCACTCTTCTTGAAATGGTCTTATCTACTGTTCGAGATTTTTTACCAATGTTCACCAAACCTTTCTTAACATTATCAACGATATATTTTTGTAGCTAAGAAGTTTTCTTCTTTTGACTTGGTGTATCTATACCCAACAATTTCAATGAATCTATTAAGTCTTTATTAGTAAGTACAATTGATAAAAATTGAGCTTTTTCTAGTGTAGTATCAAGATTGTTGAAATGAGACATTATTTCTTTTGCATTTTTATTCATTGACCTCATTTTAGTATGTCTAGGTTCTTCACTGAGATGTTTCAACTCATCCACATCCACTTCAAGTAAATGATCTAAATTTTTATAAAAAATATTTCTCTTCACCTGTTTAGCTAGATCCACAATATGCTCATCCATACTAGTGGTAGGAGGTAAGGAGCCTGACCCCTCTCCTTTAACCTCCATTGGTTCAACTTGGACAAGCTCCTCCCTATGTTCATCAACTATATCGTGTTCTTCAATAGGTTCGTTTGCCTCAACTTCCGCTTCAGAACTCCCTTCTTCTCAAGCCCGTTCTGCACATAATTTAAGATGACAGAGAATATTTTTAATGCAACGAAATTCCAAGTTTAATTTGAAACCAAATTTTCAAGACATTCAGTAAGACGTTTAAAAATTATGTCATAATAGGGGGACTATAATGTCATGTATTTAATACCTATTATTTCATAATAGACCTCCTAATCTCACATGTAATACCTATCCTAATATGATCTACATAATATACCTGTCTTAAGGGGACTCTTGAGTATAATGTGAAATGTTTTTGCATACGTGAAGTCATATAAATAGAACCTTAATAGGTTCTAAATTTATGTCACATTTAAGACCTATAATCAATGTAATAAGTCCTAATATCACATAATAGGGCTTATTATTAATTAATATGACCACGTATGCAAAAACATTTCACATTAATATACTTGACTCCCCTTAAGACAAATATATTATGTGATATTAAAGGACCTATTACATGAAATTAAGTACATGTCTTAAATATGATATAAGTTAGAACCTAAATTATGACATAATAGGTCTTATTAATTTTATGACTTAATACAAGACCACATATGCAAAAATATTTTACATTATACTTGACTCCCCTTAAGACCTAGATATTATGCAAATATTAGGACCTATTATGTATGTGATATTAGGACCTAAATTATGCAATAATAGGTCATTAATTTATCACATGTACATAATAGGCCCTAATATATCATAAATATAGACCTCTTAAGGCCCAAACTCAAGTATATAATGTGAAATGTTTAAATTGCATACGTGATCATGTTATTAAGTCACAATAAGACCTATTAAGTCATAATAGGTTCTAAATTTTAAATTAAAACCATGATCTATTATAAATGGACTTAATTATATAGGAGAAAAAGTCAATTACACAACAAGAAAGTAAATGGAATTTGAAATTTGTAAATACACATATTATTTCAAATTAATTATGCTTTCCAATTAAAACGAGATTATTTTTAATCCTACTATTTCCAATTAATTTAATAAAAACAGCATCATTTAGAATTAATTAAGATAGAATTATTATATTAATTAAATTAATTTAATTAATATTTTTTAAATTAATTTTCATTAAAAATATTAGATAAAAAATATTTAACTAATTAATACTAACAAATAAACACTATTTTTGGTATGTAATACATATAAAATTAAATAGAAATAAAAATACATACTTGCATCATGATATCTTTGTCTTCTTTGTTCTCGATATCTTTGTTCCGTTTCGGGAGAATAATTCCTTGAAGTCTTATTTTGCCTTCTCTTCTTGTTCCCAATGCTTTAAAAAAACCTTCAAATATCTTCAAATTATTGCCCTCAAAATAATCTTCAAATGTCTTCTTTCATCCAAAAATGAGAATTGTTTTAATCATTTGTGTGTTAAAAAATGAAAAAAGCTATGTATATTTATACGACTCTACTTAAATGTACCAAAAAAAAATAAAATAATCAGCTAGTGTTCAAACGAACACCAACGGTTAGAAAAGGTCAAGTTCGTTCGAACCCGATCGTTACGTAAATGTGTGCATCATAATTTAGCATGTGGGTTCGAGCGAAGAGGGGTCTGCTAGAACCCCTTACGGACCCCCCTTCACTCGAACCCATGTTCATTTAAACCCTCTTGTTAGAGGTTTCTCCCAAAGATTTTCAGAGTTATGAGGAATTTTTGAGTTCGAACCTCTAGTTCAAGGCACAAATGAAATAATCTTGATAACCCAAAAATATTAGATGGTAGTACTTGGAGAAAGTTTTCCAACGAGTATAATTTTATTACATTGTGAATTTATTATGTTCTTGTTTTTTTAATTTTATGGAATATTGGTTTTTCACCGAACATGAACTTCTCTGTTCAACGCATTGGGAAAAATAGGAAACTAATTCAAAAAAATTCTGAAAAATATCTATGCCCCAGGTATTGATGTCTTCTTTCTAACCAAAAAAAAAATTTGAATTTTGATATATATAGAACAAGTTATGTGTTCAAACTTAAACCTATGTCTGAATTATGACTAGTCGGACTTCAAAACTTAATAAAATGAAAAATATTCAACATATCACTATCAAACCAACTCCAAGCCCTGGATATTGATGTTACAAACCAAAATTCGAAAGAATTGAGTTTTTATCATTTATAGAAAAAAAAATTTATGCATTTCGGGGGGAACATCACTCTTAAAAAATGTAGTTTGTTGTAAAAAACTACTTTTCAAGGGAGATGGAAAAATTAAAATATATATATAATCTATAGACAAAATATTACAAATCACTAATTTACATCATCTTCAAATTTTTAGTAGTTTAAAAGTTATAGTTCTCGCAAGTTGAAGATTATTTTAAAATGTTCATCTCAGTGTCAAAAGTGGGAACCATTATTGTGAGTTCACCCTGTTGCATTGCCAAAAGATATCAATTACAATAAAGCCCCTCAAGTATTTATAGGAGAGGAGCTTGAGAAAAAGGTGGGAGGATCCTAACTAACTTGAGAAATTCTCTCAACCACCATGACTTATTCCAACTACAGTCCTAATCTAACTCAACTTATAGTTGCTTTACATGTAATTACATTTTACAAAAATGCACGTGAAAGTGACACTTGCAATTACAAAAGTTATTTTTACATGTAACTTGTCAAAACAAAATTATAAATACACAATTGAAATTTTTCTATGTGTCCGAAGACACGACTTTAATTACATCATCCTTTGTTTTGAAAATCTTCATAGTGTTACAAGATACTATGTGATCAAGGTAAATGACATCTTGAACTGGAACAAGAACTTGCACTCTTGATAGTCTTTGTGTCTTTAACCAGTGAACTCCAACCTTTCACATGCTTGGGGTAGTACCATTTCTTCAAGAGGGAAAGGCATGCCTTCCTCTTTTCATGTTATGACCATCTCTATCTTGAAAGCATTCTATAATTTACATCCATGAATTGTTCTTGTATCTCTTCTTTTATTCATTGATGAAGAACCCATATCACCTTATTCAAGATGATATTGTTATAAAACAATGTCCATGCCTTGATTTGTTGGTTTGATAGATCGTGTGTGCAAATAGGGCTGACGAGGGAAGGGATAAACTGATGCAAAAAATGGGCTCACAAGTGAGTTTTGGGTTCTGAAAACTGCATTGCATGTGTGAAAAAATAAGAGCATTAACTTGCAATTGTGGAGAACAAACATGCAACTTCATATGTGTAATGGGTAACTACAAGTTTACACTTATAATCAGACCTTTAAGACTCATTTTCAAGTGTTTTTGAGTGCATTTTGGACCAATTTTGGGTGCAAGTAAGAACATTACAACTTGCACTTGTAATCGGGTTTTAAAATTCCGATTGCAAGTAAGTAGGAAAAATTTGCAAGAGGGACATACAAATTTACAAATTGCATTCAAAGAACAAAATAATTTGTGAAGATCTCATACAAATCCGAATTCAAACAAGAACAAATATTTACAAAGCGTGATCAATCAAGGAATTTAAAATAGCCAAAAGAAAACAAACACAAAACTGAAAATGCATACCTTGCTTGATCAAAACGCCCTTAGCAAAGAATGATGAGCTTGGGAAGAACCAAAAAGCTCTATAAATAGACACATTGAAAACCCTTGGCATCCAAAAACGGATTTTGATTCAACCTCCTCCAAAAATGGCATGAAGAGGAGAGAAGCAAAATACACAAAGAGCTTTCACTCTCCATATTTGAAAGGAGAAGCAAAAACGTCCAGCCAAACATGTTGCAAGAGGGATTCAAATAAACCAGCAAACACGTTGAATGAGGGATTCAAAACGTGGAAAAAATGCCTAGCAAATGGAGGAGTAACAATCTCCCATGTCTCCTACATTCAACACCCAACTCCTTGCAAACTAGATTCAAAGGGAAAAGGCACAAAAAATGGATTCTTGGAGGCAAGAATGTATTTTGGGTTCTTCACCTTCAACTCCAAGTAAAAATTATCTTCAAAAGATGCACTCGAGTTTCTAAATCCCTTTTGCAAGTTAAAAATAACATTACTTTCCTTCATTTGTGCAAATTCGGGTTTCTAAGAGAAATAAGCACAAAAAGAAAGAACAAAATGACTTGTAATAGGGAAATAAAATCCCTATTACAATTAAAACAATAATACATAAAATTTGTTATGTGGAAATAAAATCCCTATTACAACTTAAAAACATAAAATAGGAACTTTTATGAGAACTTACAAGTTCTCATTAAACTTGTATTTTTTTAATCAATTGTAATTTGTCTAAAAAGTTCCTACAAACAACTTAAAAGACAAAAAGGGGAAATGGGAAATAAAAAGCAAGTTACAAGTTACAAGTCTTTTATAAAGTTCACTTGTAATTGCTTTAAAAAAACCCTACAACACAAAAACAAAAGAAAACTCTTAACTTGCAAAACAAGGAAAATTTCTCACTCGCAGTCAAGTGGAAAAAACCCAAATTTGAAGGAAAGACATAGCAAAGGAACTTGGAACGCGATGAGATTAGAAATATGGATCAAAGATGAACCAAAGATTAGTCCAGTTCAAAAAGGAGCAAGAATTTTTCCTCAAAAAGTGTGCCTTAAGAGAAAAATTTCCAACTTGCAGTGATTGCTCTGAAACCTGAAATTGCACAAGAAGCTAGGAAAGTGAAGGCCAAAACTCACCAAAACTTAGACAATGATGGCAAAGACACCCCCTGATGATTTGACACTAACAAATGTGAGTTTTGCACTTCGTAAAATGTGCCTTGGAGACAAAAATGACGCACTTTAAGCAAAAATTTGCAAGGGTTGTCACATTTTTGAAAATTCAAAAATGAGGACAACAGAGATAATTATTATTTAAAGAAACTATATATATTTAAATAATGAATGAAAAATCAGGTCAACAACTATATTTAGAGAAGAGCTAAGCAACAAGTGGATGAGATCAACACTTCTTAACTTGGCCTTGCTAAAATGAAGTGTGTTGAAGCTAAGGCTATTATTCAGATTGATTCACCTTCTGACAACAAAGGCACATAGATCTCCAATTCCATGGAGGCAACCTTTGATGAATGAATGAATGGTTGAGTTTTAATGATGTCCATGAGACCATCAATCTATGGGACCAAGAGCAACATTGTTAACAATTTTCAAGTTCTTTTCATTATCAGCCCTTTTGTTGTGGATCTTGATCAATAAGCCATCAGTCTTGTGAATTTTTGCTTCCTCAAATATCTCTTTTAGACTGCACCCCTTCAAAATGTCCTCACACTGCATACGAATATCCTCATATGTTGCACACTCAAAGATGAAGTGCCATCCAGTTTCAACTGCCCCTTTATTGCAGAAAAGACAAGTTCTTTCCTCCCAATCATCCTTTGGAACCGTCCATCTACCCGTCTCACATCTTAGATGGTGGGACCCAGTTCTGATTCAAGCAACAAGAAATCTAGCCTTTCCCTTAATTGGCTCCCTTAGATATTCTTTTTCACCATGCTCACCCAATGGGTTAAACTCTTTGATATAATGTGTTTTTTTCAACCAACTTGCTTTGTCCATATGGTAGTTCTAAAAATTTTGAACACAAACTTTTTAATCTCCTCATTATTATCTGGATAATTTTGCAAATTGATGTCCCACTTGTTGATCCATTTGATAATTTGCTTCATCCAAGTTTTCTTCCTTTTCAGCCACCATTTTGGGCCAACATTGCTCATCCAAGTTTTTCTATTTTTAAACAACTTATCAAATGAACTATAGTTGAGGCCTCTAGTGGGAATATTCCCCCTTCGGCTAGAATAATTTCATAAGGAACTGTTGACTTGATCTTGAGATTGTTGATGATTAAGTGATTTTGGATTCTTTCTAGTTGTCTACATTTGTGGTTTGACATGCTACTTCTCCAAATCTCGTAACCATAAAGAACAATCGGTGTAACTAAAAACCAAAGAGAGTTTTCATGGTTTTCCCATCCCATAATTCCACTTTCCTACGTCTGTTTTGCAATAGATAAGAGGCCTTCCAACCTCCTTGAATCCTTTTTTATCTACAAGTCTCCCAACTGAGCTTATTATGGAAGTCAATTCCCAAGTACTTGTATTCATCTACTATCTTCAATGGTCACCCTTCAAACATGAAGGTGACTTGTTGTTTCTTTTTTTATAGAGAGAAGATCATGACTTTAGTCTTGGTGGTATTAACTTGCATTTCGACTTTAGGCAAAAACGTTTAAGTGCCTATAAGTGATCCTTCAAATCATTCACTGTTTTAGCGATTAGGATGAGATCATTCACATATAAAAGTATTTTTACAACATATCCCACAAGCTGGATACCTTCCTCAGTAGTCTTGTTTAGCCACTCTTCTAGCTTATCAATATAAAAGCCAAATAAGGTTTGGGAAAGCGGACATCTCTGTTTAACTCCAATATCACTACTAAAGCATTCAGACTTTCCTCCCTTTGTTCTAATTTTAGCTCTAACTTGATCATAAAGTTTATGTATTGTAGCTCTAAGCTCATTAGGAATCTTGAGTTCCTCCATTCTACTCCATTGTTTGTCCCTAGGGATTGTGTCAAAGGTCTTCTTGAAATCAACAAAGCAACAAAAATCCTCTTTCCTTTGAGAGTCCCAAACTTTCTCAATAAAATGTCTTAGAGTGATGCAATGGTCATTGGTGGAATGCTTTGGTCTAAAACTCACTCGCCCTTTTGCACTTTTTCATTCTCTTTCTGCCCAACTATTGATTCTATGCTCCATCATGCTCCCAGAAAGCTTCCCAAGAAGCGGATTGATCATAATAGTATGATAGTTAGAAGGATTATTAATGTCTCCACTTTTGTGCAAGGGAATCACTACACTTGTTGTCCATTCAATCAGGAAGCCGCCTTGATTGACTTTGTTAAAAATTCAATGCACAAACATCTTAATCCTTATATTGTTTATCTTCTAATAAGCACTTTTTTAGGTTTTGATAAGATTTTTTCATATATTTTTAAAAATGAAAAATTAGAAGTCTTATTGTATTCCTTTAAAGTATTTGTCAACTAACTAATAACATGTTGGGTGATAATTTTGTACACCTGGGAGATGTGCAAAATTATGGTTTCAACCATAGTGTGTGAGTGTAAAACTCTCCTAATTTAGGGAAGGCTCCCCCTATCTATAAACTAAACTAATCTAATATGGGTGAGACAACAAGCTTTCTTCTTTTTTCAAGAAAGACTATATTATTTTCTCTTCACACAAAAATAACAGCAATTGAAAATAAATAACAACTTATTAAATAAAATGAGAGAGAGGAAATGAAGTTTCCTGAAGCACAAAGACTTTTGTCACCTCCTCTGGGACGGGAAAACAATATCAAGCACAAAGTCTTGAATATGTGCAAGCTTATCTACCCTTTTATAATGATAACTTTAAGAACAAGTGCAGTGTATAGCAGCGCAAAGTCTGCAAACATAATGCACTCAAACTACTTTATATAGGAATTACTACAAGCACAAAGTCTTGCAACACTTCTCAACTTCAAATCGCAAACTTAAAACTAATTTCACCCTCAATATCTGCAACACAAAGTCTGCAATTATTTGGAGTGAATCTCTTCTAAACAGCCTTCCATAACCTTAAGTAAGCACAAAGATATATCCCAAAATGACACAAGAACACAATGGGAACAAAGGAAGATTTCAACACAAAGTCTGAAATCCCACACTTCTTTATATTACTCAAAAGATCACAATTTACAACTATAAAGCTCAAAGTCTTTATGAGTATAAAATCATGCAGAATTTACTTGCTTGCCAAAATATAGATAATACAATAGGCCTCCTCAAGTATTTATAGGAGAAGAGGCTTGAGAAAAAGAAGGGAGGATTCCAACTAACTTGGACCTATTAAACAACTAACTAAGACTTATACAAAATTACAATTCCTATTCTAAATTGACTTGTAATTACAAAAGTGCAAGTGACGAGTTAACTTGCAATTACAAAAAAAAAATTACATGTAAACTTGTCGAAAAGAAAACTACAATTTAACAATTTTGAAATTAAAACTAAGTGTCAAAGACACTTTTGTAGCAGCATGTTTAGCCATGTATTCTTCAAATTTTTGGATGATTCCTTGCATCTCATCGGGATTTGGCTCATGGATATTCTTAGCAACAACAATTATTTTGATAACAACATCATAGCAATTGAGAATTGTAAGTCTATGCTTCTCCAAAACAGTTTGAATTTCCTGCAAGAAGATTTAGTATTTCACCAAAGCCTGAATTGATGTAACTGAAAATTGTTCAACTTCCCATTCCTGATGAATCTTTCTTCTCGATTCAGAAAGAACTTCTTCTTCAGATAAAAACTCATCATCTTGACTTACAATTTTACAAGAGATTTTATCAAAACGAGAAACAACATCGTGCACCATTTCCATGCGCAATCGCGAGGCATCATCAATTCTTTAATGAGTTCTTTCAGTTAAAGGGACTCATTCTCTAGAAGTTCTTCAAATTCTATATACATGGTGTAGTCACATAAATTTGTCCACTTAATTAAATGAATACTTAGTATTTATTTGATTATTTAACCATCAATTAATAATTAATTAAATTAATATTTAATTAATTCATCTTAACCCTCTTCTCCTATTAATTAAATAAATTATTCAATTTATTTGATTTAATTCACTTAACCAAATTCAGACCATTAATTAAATAAATAAATCATATTTATTTAATTAAATATTCTCTCACATTTAAATAAATAAATATTTATTTAAATCCCCCAAAATCCCACCTCTCACATTTAAATAAATAAATCATTTATTTAAATCACCTTTATCCTCCACCCACTTGTATTTTCCTACAAATGCAAGTTGCACATTTAAATAAATTAACATTTATTTAAATCACCTTTATCCTCTACCCACTTGCATTTTCCTACAAATGCAAGTTGCACAATTATTTTAAATAAATTATTTATTTAAATCACCTTTATCCTCTACCCACTTGCATTTTCCTACAAATGCAAGTTGCACAATTATTTTAAATAAATTATTTATTTAAATCACCTTTATCCTCCACCCACTTGTATTTTCCTACAAAAGCAAGTTGCACAACTATTTTAAATAAATTATTTATTTAAAATCCTATTTATCCTCACCCACTTGAAACCTTTAATGGTTTCCCTTAAAGTCTTCAAACTTGATGGCTTCCTTCTATAGTCTTCTTAAGCCTTTAATGGTTTCCCTTAAAGTCTTCAAACTTGATGGCTTTAAAGTCTTCAAACTTAATGGCTTCCCTTAAAGTCTTCTTAAGACTTTAATGGTTTTCCTTAAAGTCTTCAAGCCTTTAATGGTTTCCCTCAAAGTCTTCAAGCATTTTAATGCTTTATCTTCTTTTTTCTCATTTAAATAAATTAATATTTATTTGAATATTTATCCAGATGCAAATTACACCATTTAATTGAAATAAATGATTTTATTTTAATTGAAAATACGAAAACTCCTCCCACTTGCATTTTCCTACAAAATCCACTTGCATGCCTAAACCCCTTCTAGATTCTTCTAAACCTTTCCTAATTAACCTAATCCATCCCCTAAATATTGTCACATTCCTAAGCAAATTGGAGTCACTTCTCAAAGACTCCAAAGTCTTTGAAAATCAATCAATGCTTTGTGTGTTCAACAAATTAACCTCTAAAGTCTTCCAAACCACTTATGGCTCTTACATGACCATTAATGGTTAATTCCACTTGCACCAATGGTTAAGGACTTTGACCCCTAACTTAACCCTCATGTAACCCATGTGTCTCTTCAAAGCATTTATTTCTTTGACTAGGGTAACCATCATGTCCCCTCAAGCATTTAATTCTTCTTATCACTCCTCTCAAGCCTCCTCATGGTGACACTTGTCAACATGGGATTGGGTTGAAAGTCTCACATGGATTGAATATCTTTCAATCCTAACCGTTGTTAAGATTACTCAATCTTAACCCTTCATTTCCCCATTTCTTCTATAAATAGAACCCTTCTCCTCAAGCAAAAAAGAGAAGCATTAGAGTATTGTTGTTATACTGGTAT
The DNA here is from genome assembly GCF_030272615.1 of Cryptomeria japonica. Lineage (NCBI taxonomy): Eukaryota > Viridiplantae > Streptophyta > Pinopsida > Cupressales > Cupressaceae > Cryptomeria > Cryptomeria japonica. The sequence goes on along the minus strand of NC_081414.1, from coordinate 514,453,281 downwards.
TAGCATAGAGCTTTTTCATAGCATCACTATCTACACTTGCATAGCATTTGCTTATCATATTCAACCATCTTGAATCTCCATATGGCATCCATGGCTAGTGCTAAAAGCTGAGAGCTACACTCATTTGGGACTTGGAGAGGAGAGGAACAAGGGAGGAGCAACTATGAGCATCTTGATTAGCTATTTTATTCTATGTTTATATGCTTTCTATTTCATGCTTAATATCTCTCTTGATATGCCTGTTTAGGATAATCTTTTGTTGCTAACACTAACGTTTGTTTCTTGTGCTCTTGTGTGTGTTGCCATCAAACATATTTTCTAATCCTTTTTGCAGAGCATCACATGGTTCTGGTAGAAATAATGTCTTTTTCTTGTAGAATATCCATCTTTTCTTGTGGCAACCTATGCCAAACTCTCAAGTTGCTCTCAATATTTTCCAGATCTTGTTTAAAAGCCTCAAAAGTTTGGTTAAATTTTACCTTAGTCATTTCCAATTTGACCATCACTTGAAACATTTCCTTCAACACCTGTGCACCTAGATCAGAAATCTGATCTACCCAAGAATCAATTGTTTGTTCTTTTTGAGCAGCCCATTCAATTTCCCTAACTAATTATTCTGAGACAAAAGAAGTTGAAGGATCGATCCTTTCCTCAGAATATTTAGTGATATTTTGGATCATTGAGATAAGCTGCAAATTTTCCTCTTCCAACTTGTCTTTCTTCATTAGGAGTTCATCATATAGTTGCACCAGTGAAGTCACTAAGTGTTGAGAATCATGTATGACAACTGCATGTGTTTTCTTACCAAGTTTCACCCTTGTGATTCTATAATCTAAAGATTTCATCTCTTCATGTGGCCTGTCTACAATTGGTTCGACGATTTCTGCAAATTTCATTATGTTGTTATCTACTATCACTCTTGAAACTGTTTTAGCTCTTTTAGCAGCCTTGGCTTTAGACTTTTTAAGCTACTGAAAATCAAAGACGTTAGGAGAAATTTCCTTCTTCTTTCTCTTAGGAGTAAAGGAATTGATCCATGGAGGTAAAGCCATTGAATTTGTCTCAGAAATAGCTGGAGGTGGTGAAGAAACATGCTCCATTTGGACTACAGTTGTTACCCTGGGAGAAGTTTCTATCTGAACAACAATCATCGCCTGCTCAATAAGCAAAGGATGTGATGATTGCATCATGAACTTGTCAAAATTGGTAACTAAAGTATCGATTTCCACAAGTGAAAAGTTGGGCAAAGAAGCATATGCAAGATTCTCATCAAAAATGTTTGACAAGTCTTCATCAGAATGATCAAGAGATGGTTCTGATGCTAAAATTGGAATAATGTTCTGAGAAGACACACTCAATGAGACAAGAGAAATGTCAACTGTGGAAAAAGAATCCACATCAGTGTTAAGAGGAGACATTGGCATATCCAAAGGAATCTGAGAAGGAACTTCATGAGGTGATTCTGAAGTTGTGGACTTAAGAGCATCATATTGTTGTTGTTCTTCCTCTGGATCTTCAAAATCAATAAACTGAATATGAAGTTGTGGTTTCTCTTATCCTTTCACTGTTACTTCTTCAGGAGGAATCACCATTGCTCTATTGACTCTTAACTTAATTCTTGTAGCAGAAGATGATGCACCTTCCTTGTTATCAACTTTAATTCCAGACTTGCGTCCAATAGGCCCTATAGAATCATCATCTTTTCCAATCTTGATTTTGATAAGTCTAACACCATTCCTTTTGAGCCAAGCATTGGTGTTAGCCAAAACAGGTTGGAATCTATCCAAAATGGAGGTACATTATTTTTGTGACATTGAATTGATGGAAGTGGTGCTTCATCAACTCTCTTTTCAACATACTCAAAATCAAGTATGTTCTTATCATCAACCATTCCTTTAGGAATGTTTGTCAAGTTCAAGTCAACCATTTGCTCAAGTGTGAGCCTGCAATATTCCATCCTCTGGATTTCCTCTTATGTGAGAAGATCAACCCAAATGTCCTCTATGCAATGCACATGTGTGAAAGATCTTTTAATCCTTTCTTTCATGCTTTGGTAATCAAAATCTTTCCTTGATTTGAATCTTTTGAGCTTGATTTCCTGCATCTCAGTCTCCATGGCTTTAGCTTTTGTAGACATCATGAGGGAATATCGACCAATCTGCAATGGGTTACTTGATGATATCCCCATTCCATCTTGGTGTTGAATTGATAGTTGTGCATGAACTTCCATAATTGGCCTTCCCAACTTCATAAGAATGATCTTATTGGTTGGGTATCTCGGAAGCATATACGGCTACCCGTTGTAGCATCCAATTCTTATATAGGTAAAAGTTGGGACTCAAGGAATAAGTAGCATTATTCATTCACTTTCTCCCATGCAGCATCTGAAACTCTTCTATTCTTCAGTGTTTTATCAAATAAACAAATGTAGTGACCAAAGAAAGCATCTTGAACTCTTCTGTAATGGATCATGTTGGGTCTCAAAGGTAATTGATCATAATATTCCCACATAGGCACAAACGAGTGATCACCCTTGGTAGAAAGACCAAGGAAATGTCTGAGTGATGTTGCTATATATACCAAGTATGAATTCATGTAGAAGGACAAAGTGGTAGGAACTTTGGCAAGTTGTTCACACAAAGCATCGCTAATAATTTATCCCCAAAAGATGTGTTGGGATTGCCTAATGAGCACAATGAATTGGTACATCCATGGTTCGAAGATATTAGAATGCTCCAAACCCATGATTCTGCTTAAGAGAGTAATTGTGTCACCAATCTCTCCCTTGAAGTCATAGCGAAACAACTTGGCCCATCGAGTGAGAAAAGTTTGGGGTTCATGAATCCATTTATTAATATGATGCTTGCACTCCTTCTCCCTTTGTACATAGTACTCTATCACACTTTCTTTTGAGATTTCCACATAAACAGGAGTTGTGGGTACTTTGAAAATATTATCAATGGTTTCGGCGTCTAAGTGGATAACAACCTCTCCATCATCATCTCTGATAGTTATGTTTTCCTGATCAAAATGAGCAACACAGGCAAGAATAAATTTTGGCTCTAGGGCAGCCACTGGGAAAGAAGAAACAACATGAATGTGACTATCCAATAAACATTGCATATTGTGATCTTCAGGTTTTTCAACCCTTTTAAGGAAATCTGACATATCAACATGTCTGATTTATGTATCTTTAATCTCCTCCAATGAAGAAGAAACTTGAGAAGGATAAATCTCATTCTGGTATTTGTCGTACTTGTACTTCATCTTCTTCTGAGAAGATGATGCTAGCAAATCGGTCATTGAACATGAATTTGTAATGCTGCGATGAAAATCCAGAAGTGTCAAAGCAACATCATGATATGCAGAAGAAGCCATATTATCTTCTTCAAATGGGAAAAAACTCAAACCTGAGCCTTAAAGCTCTCGAAGAAGGAGTGATGAATAAACAAGAGGCTTTAAAGGCATGGCTTTTGACCAATTTTGGATCTTGAAAGATATACTACAAATATGAAAATGGGGAAAAACTCTTGTGAAGACATAACTGTGATCGGGTTTTAAGATTCTGAATGCAAGTAGACTTATAATGGGAAAAATGAATGGAGGTGTGATGAACGAATGCAATGGCGGGAATAGGGATTTTGACATGAAGGAAATGATAGAAAGAATGATGTAAAACTTATGTGGCCATGTACAAGCATGGAAAGGGACATTTTCAGCTTGACAACTTGGATAGAGGAAAAAAATTCTACTTGTAATCAGATTTATAAAACCCGAAATCAAGTGAGTGAGTTGAAAACTCAACATTTGTTACCTTTTAAAAAAAATTATTTACTCTTTTTACCAAAAGGGAAGGACAATGTCACCACTGTTACTTGTGATCGGGTTTCAAAAACCCGAATACAAGTAAATGTAAAAAATTTGCAAGAGGGAAAAACATGCAAATTCACAAGTTGTATTCAAAGAGAAAAACAACTTGGGAACATCATATAGATACCTGAAATATGAGCACGAGCATGATTTTGTACAAGCTTGATCAAACAAGAACATAAAGAAATTAAAAAGCACATAAAAACAACCAAAATAAAACAAAGTAAAGCTGAAAATAACATACCTTGCTTGATTGAATGTCATAGACAAGAATAAATGAACAAGGGATGACCCAAAATGCTCTATAAATAGATAATGGAGCCACCACGTCACATTTCATGTTGCAAAAAAAATGGCTTGGCATTCAACCAAAAGCACAAAAAACGGCAAGGATGAAGACTCCCATTTGGCGTCAAACACCAAGAATTCAATGTTGAATGCCACGAATGGCGGAAACCATGGGCAAAGCACCAAAAATGCAGAGCTAATACAGTGAATAGGGAATCAAAAGGCCACAACACCAATATGCAGTCAAGGTGCTAACTCCATGTGAATCAGATTTTTGGTTGAAGCCATAGGTAGTTCGATGCCTTTGGAGAAGAAACACGTAGTCGGGTTTCTAGAATCCGACTTCAAGCAAAGAACATAAGCTAAAACTTAATACAAAGAAAGATGTAGATGGGTTATAAAAAACTGACTACATGTTTTAAATTAAAACATTCTTTCCTTGCAAACCTCTAAAATCGGGTTTTAGCAACACAAGCACACAAAACATAAAATAAACACTAAAGACTTGTAATCGGGTTTTAAAAATCCGATTACAAGTTTTAAATTAAAGAAGAATAAAGAAAAGTAGGAACTTTAAGGAGAACTTTCAAGTTCTCATAAACTTGTATTTTTAAATTCACTTGCAGTATGATCAAAAAGTTTCTACAAAACAACTTAAAAGACAAAAAAAAAGGGAAATGGAAAAGAAATAACAAGTTACAAGTTACACATATTTAATAAACTTTCACTTGTAATTGTTTGAAAAAACTCCTATAACTTTAAAAACAAAAAGTCTCTTATACTCGCAAAAGAAGGAAAATTTCCCACTCGCAGTCCAGAGATCAAAACCCAATTTTGAAGGAAAGACCAAGCAAACGAACTCAGAACGCGATGAAATTTGAAATATGGATCAAGGATGAACTGAAGATTAGTCCAATTCAAAAAGGAACAATAATTTTGCCTCGAAAAGTGTTCCTTAGACTAAAATCTTCATTTTTGAATAAAATTTTTAAAGGGGTTGTCCAATTTTATGAATACAAAATTACGAACAACATAAGACTTAAAATAAAATTATCAAGTATTATTGATATGATATATCTAAGAAGTTTTTCAAATTTGAAGGAAAGTTTTCACCAATATATTAAATGAGAAAGAAATCTCATAAGAAGACTTGTAATATTTAGGATTGTTTCCATGTGTTTTTTAATATAGAGACATTTTTTCTATATGTATATAGAAGTAACATGAAGCTATGCGTTGACTTGTAAATTAACATTTTTTTTAATATTTACTAAAATTACTATATATTTTTTTTATATTTACTAACATTAAGATTTTGAATTTATTTTTTTGGCTTCAATGCTAGAAAGGAATAATTCAATCTTACCCTCTCTAATTTTGGCAGTTTAAACAAACATATATAATCGTTGGTAAGGCAAATCTTCTTATGGGCACATTGATAATTAACTATGGTAAAATTTATCAACAAATAACAAAAAGGTCAATGGCTCTCAAAAGGGAAAATATAGCAATGGTTTAAAAGTTTTAAACTATTGGATCTTTGCAATATAATATGGTCAAAAGCCATGGGAAGAAATATTCTCTCTATAATAGAATTTGATATTGATTTTCATCCTATATGGTGATTTAGTGCTTTGCCTCTAAGATAAGAGGTGTGTCTTCTATTTGTACAAAAATTGCAATATAAGAGTCATCTTTGATTTGTAACCCAACTCCTCTTTATTAGCCTAAGCAATATGAGAGGGCCAGGTTTCCTTTGCAATCCAATTTTTCCTTTACCTAGAGCAATAATATGGTCAATAAGCCATGGGAAGAAATGTTATCTTTATAACAGAATTTGATATTGATTTCCATCTTATATGGTGATTTAGTGTGCTTTCTATCTATGGTGATTTAGTGTGTTTTCTATCTATGGAAATAATTGCAATATAAGAGTCATCTTTGATTTGCAACCCAACTTCTCTTTATTGGCCTAAGCAATATGAGAGAATTATGTTTCCTTTACAATCCAATTTGTCCTTTGACTTAGTAATATAAGAGGTTCAATTATTATAACATACATATATGTTGAACATATTAAAAAAAAAAAGTTTCTCAAATGCTAGAAAGTTAGCACAAGAAATAAGAATGTATAATGATGATTAAAACATTGTATCTTTGTAGTTGACAATTATGAATGATGCAAAGAGATGTACATGTGTGTAATAAGAGTGTATTAATATCCACTCTAGAGAGAATGTTCTTCTTCCATTGTAGAAGAGGTTGTTTTGACCTTTAAGGCAATTGATGACAAAATAAGAGGGCTAGGCGACCTTAAAATCTAAATAGTATTTATTGGCTTAAGCAGAATTAGGGTCGATTTTGCATCCCCTTCCTCCATCTCACATCATCTTCCACTCCAAGAGTTGATTATGGTGGTTGACTTCAAATCCATAGTCAAATTCTTATTTTTACAAAATTTGATGTGAGTGCTATTCGATTTGTGGGATATAATGCCTATATGGTTATCATTTTATGGGGTCCATATAAAACTTATTTACATATTTTTTCAGTGTAAAATGAAAGCCATTTTGATGTGACTAAGTGTGCATTAGAAATTCCCAAGTTGTTAAAGTGTGTGGAACTCATTAATCAATCCATATTAATTATATTTATGTTTGTCTTGGTTTTTCACAATTCATTTTATTGTGGTAATTTTAATATATGCATGCACATAAGAGTTGATCGGTACTTGTAAGACAATGCATAATTGTCCAAACAAATGTGAATTTATGCGAGTACAATGGTACCCACTAGTGATGCAAGACATGTTTTATTTCATGATATCAACTAATTAACTATAACTTGCCCTACCTTGTCCACTGTAGCCATAAATTTCTAAGAAAGTTGGGTGTTGTATTGTCTTCTTCTACATAAAAGGCAATCATGTCCATATAGGAATTGTATTTAGAGTCTAAGGAGGATTGCCATAAGATGACGATAAAGTTATTATTCCAAGTAAATTAACTTTTAGAGGTAACAAATCCATTGGAAAATATTTGGTTTATATGTGAACCTAAGAATCTAATCTTTAGTATTTGACATTGGAAGATTGAATAATGTTAAAGATTGCTTCATATTGCAAGGTTTCTTGTTGTATTTTTAAATCAATATATAACAATATAGTAGTTGTTTGTGTTACTAGTTTATTTTGTTAAGAAATAGTACACAATATATATATTAATGTTTTTTCCATCTATTTTGTAGAGAGGGAATTTTAATTTTGCACAAATAATAGACCCAAATAAAATCATGTCATATATTAAATATGTTTTAGCTAATTCTCTATTCTTTGAAGGTTTGTATTCAATTTCATTAACCTTGAGATACAATGTATGAATCACCAATTGAAGATTGCAAACATGTTTTATCAAAGTAGTAGATTTCGACTTCAACTAATTTTGTCATTTTATTTTGTTTAGAGATTTCTTTGAAATTCATTAGTGTTACTTTAGATTCTATAACACCTAGTGCTAAATATTTTATTGAAAAAGAAACTATAAAACTTTTTTATTCAAGTATTTGGGTTAATATCCTTAATTATCAACTCAAAACATATACATTTAAATTTAGAAGGATCTTATTAAAAAACCTTCTCAATTAGATAATTAGTACTTTTCATTATACTCTAGTTTGATCAAAGATTTATTTGTGAATTATAAATATAAAAATATTAAGAAATGATCAAGAAAAGTTCATATAGATAGTAGAAGGTCTAGCAATGGGTATGTTTTCACCTCCTTTATTGGTGCAACAAGTTGTATGAGCAATACATAAGACACAATTGCTCTTTTGAATATAGAATTGAGAGTATATGGTACCTACTTTAGCACGTAAGGAGTAAGTTGGATTTGAGGAATGTGTTTACATATCATGTTGAACCAAGATTCGATGTGAAAAACTAGTGTGTCACCAACATGACAAATGACAAAAGCCAAAAGTTGTGTCACCATATAATTCTTAATATTATCAATAAGTTTATTTTTTTAAATTAAATCTAAAAAATAATTATTTTTTATAATATGAAAAATTAATAATTTATTGTTAATATTGATCAAAATCATAAAAATTAAAAATTAAAAAATAATATTAAATTCTTAAAAATTAAAAATTAATATTAAATTCTTAAAAATTAAAAATTAAAAATAATACTCTCACTCGTGAAGACAAAAAAATATGGCATGGCAGCTTTTCTTGAATATATCAAAAGTTTTTCTTAAACATGTGTAAATTGTTGTTATGCACGTTGAATGGATAGCAGAAAGCATTGTGTGCTGCACAGATATATGACAGTGGAAAAGCTTCTGGGCGGATTTTGTGGCAGGGAAGAGATACAAAGGAAATTGGGGCAACGAATATATAGAAATACATTTCTTCTTGGTTGAAAAGATAGAGATGCAATATTCAGTAATGGGGGATTTGTATGCAAACAAAGTTCCTTTCTAAGGAGAGTTCAAATGAGAAGGCCTGGGTAGATGTAAAGAAAAGTAAACCCAATAGTAGTGCCAGGATAAGAGATTCAAATTCAAAATTCCACAACCACCCTAATGCTTCGTGGTGCAAAGTTCTACAAATGATTTTTTTTTTTTTTTTTAAATGACCTATACTTATACATGGGCCTTTCAAGAGTAAACTCTAATTTATTTTCAAATCAACACCATTTCATTTTGTCAACAATGGATGTATTCTTACAAAATGCATCAATGGCATTCAATGTAATGGTTTTATGAGCCATATTTTTTATTCTTCACTTCATGGGGATGGACCAACTCTACCAACATTTTAAGTTGGTTGATTGAATGTTAGAGAAGGTCTCATTTTGTACCTCAAGTGTTCTAATCATTTTGAACTACAAGCTTTTGACAAAGTCTCTTAAGAGACCTAAGAGAAAAAAGTGTCAAACTTTTATAAAGCAATTCTTGGAGCTTCCAATGCTTATATGAATGTTCCACTTTTACTACCCTCAATTTTTTCAAGTCAACGTCATTTCACCATGCCAATAATGGATACATTCTTGTAAAATGCATCTATGATGTTTAGTGTAATGGTACCATGAGCCATATTTTTATTCTTCACCTCACAGAGCCAAACTAACTATGCCAACATGTTAAGGTGTTTAGGTGAATGCTATAGGAAGTCACGTTTTTTTATCCCAAGTGTCCCAATCAATTCAAATTATAATTTCTAGAAAAGTCTCTTAAAAGACCTGAAAAAGGTACCAAACTTTGATGGAGCAATTCTCAAAGTTTTTGGCACCTATGAATGTTCTATTTCAACCTACAACTACATGTGGGGTCCCTCCAGAATAAACTCTCTTAATTTCAATAGATATAGTTAAAAAATCACTTGTATTCCTACAAAAAGTTGCACTAAAACTTCAATTAGACTTCACCTAGTTGACTCTAATATAGATCACAAGTAACATTTAAAAAAAAAAATTCTTATCACAAACACTTCAAAAAAAGTTTTAGCATGTTCTTTCATAATACATTTAACATACATAAATTGTAGATAAACATCACACACACATGATAACATGGCATCAATGTACTCAGCTCAAGTGCATTGTATTAAACATGGGAACATCATCCAAGCATTGGAACATTAATCAATTGTAGTCAACTTAAATAATGACTATTAATAATATAAATTGAAAATAGTATGATTGTAATAATATAAATTGGAAATAGTATGATTGTAAAAAGTAAGTATTTACTAGCATAAAAGGACATCTCTAATTGATTTAAGCATTATATAATGCTAAATTTTATTGAAATCTCAACTTCTTTTTCAAGAAACATGCATCTCAACTTCTTCATCATCAAAATGCTCCATAAATGACAATTTAGGATGATTTCAAATGCATCACTTATAATTATATATACTAATAATCTTTTTGTCATCACATCTTCAAATACATATTATATCTACAATCATGTATTAAACATATATTTTCCCCTTTCTAACATAACACATTTAAGCATAGCAAAATATCCAAAATGATAAACTTGAACTCAAATAAGATATTCCAAATACTAAAATCATACTTAGATCCATAGAATGATAATATATGCAAGCCATGACTTTGACATGTTTTTGAAATGAAAAGTATGAATATTATACTAACATTGAAAGATGCAGAGGTTTTATTTTAGTGGATGCTTAGTTGATTTGAACCTATTACTTCTCAATTGAGACATTTGTTGCACAAACATCATTTCCTAAATGCTATTCCAATTGATCTCATTAACTACACAATGTTATACAAAAAATAGACCATTTTCCCCAACGGTTGATTCTTTATTGGCAATCTATTGACTATCACTTTCTTATGTATATTATTTCTTTACATTGTTTGAATATTAAAAAATGTTGTAGTTATATTAATAAATAGAGAGAGAGAGAGAGAGAGAGAGAGAGAGAGAAAGATGTGAAGATAAATTGCTCTTGAATGAATAGCTCTCTCTCACACACATTATCTTCATCTTCCTATCTATCATTCTTTCCCTCTTTCTAGATCTATTTCTTCTCCCTCTCTCTCATCCCCTTTTTGCAATATGACTTGATTTTCTTAATGGGGAATGCTATGTTGTATATTTTTCTAGATAAAGTTGAATTGCTCTCTAGATAGATGGTTTGTATTATTTTGGTTTGATATAAGATAAAGAAAATGTAAGGATTAGATTCAATCTTATAGAATTTCTATATTTGATATGTTTATAAAATTGATATAGTTAAAAGTTTGTATAATTATGGATTATATTTAGTCTTATGGAATTGTTATGTTTGATATATTCATAAAATCATTAAAGATAAAATTTTGTATGGTAAGATTTATATTTAATATTATAAAATGGTTGTATTTGACATATTCATAAAATCATTACAGATATAAGTTTGTATAATTAAGGATTGTATTTAGTCTTTATCCATCTCCCTATCTCTTTCCATATCCCTTTCTATATCTATATATCACCCTCTAGATCTATTTCTCTCCATCTCCCTCTCCCTCTCCCTCTTTCCCCCTCTTCTCTCTCCCCCACTTTCTACCTATCTCTTCCTCTCCCCTTCTTTCTTTCTCTCCTCCGCCTATTTCTCCCTCTGCTCCTCCCATCACTCCCTTCTCACTCCCTCCTTATCCCCCTCTATATTTCTCTCTCTCTCTACCTATCTCCCTTTCTCTTCCCATATATTTTTATCCGTCTCTCTCTCCATATCTATATTTATCTTTCTATCTCTCTCTACATATTTATATCTTCCATCTCTACCTATCCCTATCTCCTCTCTCTTTGTCTCCCCCCTCCTCCACTCCATATCCCTCTCCTCCTCCATCTCCATCTCCATCTCCATCTCCATCTATATCTCCTTACCCACCTCTATCTCTCCCTCTTTTTATCCCTAGTATCTCTCTCCTCTCTCACTCTCCCCCTATTACAAACATAACATGAGACTATTGGTAATGGAGCTTGAATACATTTCTAATTTAGAGATCTTGTTTTATTCATCTTTGGATACCTAAAGTGGATGCATAGTTCATTTGAAGTTGTAACTTCTCAACTAAGACCTTTGTTAAACAAAAAACATCAATTACTAAATATCCTACTAATTGACCTCATGTACTACACAAATGTATGTGATAAATATCTACCAATTTTTTTCCTAATAGATCTTCCACACCAATTTGATGTACACGTTACTAAATGGCCTACCCTAGATCTCCATATCTTCCCTCATTCGTTTCTATCTCTTTATATCACCATCTATATATATCTCTCTCTCTCCACCCATCTTCCTCTAAATATTTCAATCTATCTCTCCCTCTCTCCCTCCTCTACTTATCTCTCTCACTCTCTATCTCATCCATCTCTCTTGATATCTCCTCTCTTTCTCCCTCTATATCCATTTCTATCTCTCTGTCTCTACCTCTCTTTCTCCCTTTCTCTTCCTATATAAATTTATCTCTCTCAATTTATCTTCCCTTATATCTATCTCTCCCTCTTTCTTTCTTCATCTCTCTATCTCCCCAAATTCTCCTCCTTTCCATCTCTATTTTTCTATCTCTACTTCTCTCTATGTCTCTTCGTCTCTATCTCCTTTTCCTCCTCTATATATATATATCAGATTCTTATATCTCCATCACTATATCTCTCTTTATCTCTTCATCTCCAGCTTCTTCTATATATCTCCCTTCATCTCTATCTCCTTATGTCTTTCTATCTCTATCTCTCCCTCTATCTACCTATCTCTTTCTACCTTTATCTCTCCCTCTCTCTATATCAATTTATCTATTTTTCTCACCTTCCTCTCTTTCTCTATATTCATATATATCTCTACCTTCCTCTCTCCCCTCCATCTCTAGAAACACCCCCCTCTCTCTATCTATCCATCTTTCTCCATCTTTCCCTTCCTATACCTTCATATCTCTATCTTCCTCTCCCTCCCTCCATCTCTAGACAACATCTCCCTCTCTCTATCCATCCATCCTTCACCATCTTCCTCTTCATATGCATCTATATCTCTATATCTCCATATTTCTTCTTTTCTCTCTCCCTCTATATCTATCTCGATATGTTTCTATCTCTTTCTACCCCTATATCACTCCCTCTCTCTACCTCTCTTGATATCACTTCCTATCTCTATCTTTATCTCTCTATTTCCACCTCTCTCATTCTCTACTTTTCTATATATTTATCTCTTCCTCCTCTATCTCTATCTCCATCTCTTCTTCACTCTCCATATCCCTCTTCTTCTTCATCTCCATCTCCATCTCCATCTCCATCTCCATCTCTATCTCTTTACTTATCTCTTCTTCTTTCTCCTTCCCCCTCTCCTTATTGCAAACATAGCATGAACTTGTTGGTATGGAGCCTAATTATCTTCCTGATTTAGAGTTATTGTTGGATCCCTATAAGTGAATGCATAGTTGATTTGAAGCCACCACTAAGGCCATATGTCTCCCTTGTGGAAATCTAAAAATTGCTAAAGATAATAACATTGAGAGAGACACCACTAATGAGTGCACAAAAAAGTACCAAAAAATGATCTACCATAGCATTCTTGAAACCTATGAAGGTGATGGAAAATTTTCCACTCTTAGCCCCTCTATGTGATAAACTTGTAATAATATAAATTGGAAATAGTATGATTATAAAAAGTAATTATTTACTAGGATAAAACGATATCTCTAATTGATTTAACCACTATATAATGCTACAATTTTATTGAAATCTCAACTTCTTTTTCAATAAACATGCATCTCAACGTCTTCATATTCAAAATGCTCCATAAATGACAATTTAGGATGATTTCAAATGCATCACTTATAATTGTATATACTAATAATCTTCTTGTCATCACATCTTCAAATACATATTATATTTACAAACATGTATTAAAAATATATTTTCCCCTTTCTAACATAACACATTCAAGCATAGAAAAATATCTAAAATGATAAACTTGAACTCAAATAAGATATTCCAAATACTAAAATCATACTTAGATCCATAGAATGATAATATATGCAAGCCATGACCTTGACATGTTTTTGAAATGAAAAGTATGAATATTGTACTAACATTGGAAGATGTAGAGGTTTTATTTTAGTGGATGCTTAGTTGATTTGAAGCTATTACTTCTCAATTGAGACATTTGTTGCACAAACATCATTTCCTAAATGCTATTCCAATTGATCTCATTAATTACACAATGTTATACAAAAAATAAACCATTTTCCCTAACGGTTTTTCCAAAACTCTTCGACGTACCCATTGCACACCAAGGTGCAATTGCTAGTTTTATTTTACTTTTTGAAAGGGAAATATTTGTGTAAAAGGAATAATTATATTTTACATATAAATGTTCTTTAATGCATAATATTTGATTAATAAGTGGATTTTACTGTTATGATCTTTTAAGCTTTCATAAATATTTTTACCTTAAATTAATGAGTTGAATATATATTTTTGGGTAAATTTTATTTATGAATAATCAAAGAATGAGTATATTTTTATTATTTTTCTCTTTTGTTGGTTTAGAGAGTAATAATATTTCCAAAACGATTTGTTTTTTATTAAGGAAAAACAAGTTTTTAAGGGACCAGAAACCCTATACAAGACAGGTTTTAGAAGGACCTGCAACCCGAACCGAAAGATAAACTTGAAAGTCCACTCAAAGAAATAGAACACAAAAGAGACTCGGCACAACCAATCAAAAGAAGGGGAACAACATAAGAAAGACCCCCACCAAACACCAGCGGGCTGCAAAAGACCAACAGCCCCAACCCAACTAGGATGGATCAAGAATTTGACCTACCCTTGTGGGATCGAAGGGTCATATCAAAAGAGGACTGGGACAATTTAGATTTTTTACTTTTAACAGTAATCCATCCCTCCTCAACCCTAGCAGTAGCCTTTTGCCAAGAGGATGGGTCCAGAATAGAGGACCTCCCATCACCAGGAGGAACATAGCCAACATCCAGAGAGGTAGGGACAGTAGAAATCGGAGAATCAGACAAAGATCCAACAGCAATCTGGGAAGCGGGAAGGTCATCCACCGAAGAAGAAGATCCAGCATTTTTCAAACGATCAGTCGGGATGCCACCGCAAGCATCCACACACTCCTGAGGCAAAGCTACACCAAAAACAGAGGCAGCAACCAGAGGCGCAATACCATCGGCCTGAGGAACCTGCGCAACCACCTGGGAGAAGCTTTTCTTTTTAACAAAATAGTGTTCAGAGGAGGCACCCTTCCACTAAGAAGCAGATCTTTTTTTCTTTTTTTCTGTTTCACACCATGCAGCAACATGTCCAGCCTGGAAGCACTTTTGACATCTAAAGGGGATACCCTCAAAGTCGAGCGGTTGGACCCAAGATCCCAAGGAAGATTCAATCTCTATCTCAGCTGGAAGCCCTTTAGAAACATCAATGTTAACCAAAATCCGAGCATAAGTAGAATGATAAATTTGGTAAGAATCCTTATCAATCATTAGGAATTCGCCTAAAGCCTCCCCCACTTCCTCTAGCAGAGAGTCCGTCCATAGATGAAGGGGAAGGTTAAGGAGCCTAACCCAAATAGGAATCTCATTAAATGAAGCAATAGATGGGTTAAAACTCGACAACCAAGGTTTAACCATCAAAACAAATTTGTCCTCCCAGCTGAAAGGATTAATACATAAAAAAATTTATCTATCCTCTGCATGTTCAAATTTAGCAATGAAAAAACCCTTGGCTGAAGGAAAAATGTTAACTGAACCTTTTAAGATCGGTTCCTAGCTTTGGGAAATCCAAGTGTGCAGTTGAGGAAGGCTTGGCCAAAAGCCTCGAAACCTGCAAATCAGACCATGAGATTCAAACACAAAGGAGTTGTGGATGATCTCCTTTTCAGTATCAGCAAACACCCTAAAATCCAAGGGTTTGCACATGGTAACAGCCACAGGCCCCAAACCACGGGCAGCCCAATCTGTATCAGAGGGCGCCAGATGCTCGCCGTCCTCCAAAATATCAACAGGTACATGAGCAACTGAGGCGAGAGGCGAAGAACCCCCTGGACCCCCCACCAAGGCACAGACATAAACCTCTGCAGAGGCCCCATTCGCAGCACACACAACAACCACACCAGGGGATGCAGCAGTCGGGTGAAGAGGAGGTTGGACGACAGCAACAGTCGGTCGAACAACGACAACAGCAATCAGCCTTAGGGAAACAACAAGTGGCATGTTCAGCAGGCGGCTAAGCTCATGAATTTTAACTGCAAAATAGATGTTTTCCAAAAGGATTTGTTACTATTGGAAATTTTCGGAATTTATTAAGTAAAAATATTTTTAAACATTATCAAATGTAAATAGACAAATTTTTGAGAAATTTTAAAATGATTAGTGTAACTTTTGAAAGATATCTTTGAAAATCATTTGAATGTTAGGGATTCTTATTTATGTAAACATTTGCCCTAAAATTCTATTTTAAGGGGCAAATTATTAAATATCCCTAATGTAATATGAATTTTTTATTACATTGTTTGGTGTGCAGGAGGCTCACATATGAAAGTTTGAATTTATTTTTCCTAAGCACATGTTGACCAGGGAGTATTTCTCACCACATAATAATCTTTATTTACTTGCAAAAGCACTTTGAAACAAATTTTATTTGTAGTCTTTGATATAATTATGATAATATTCTAATTGCCTTTGAAGAAGTTATAAAAGAATATATTTTGACAAAGGGGAAATTATATTTATACATAAGTGCTTTCAATATGGTGACCTAATGATATTGTCTCTCATCATGTTTTTACCCTAATTTTTTGAATTGAATCCATATTAGGGTAAATATTATTCTTTATTGTATGAATAATGTATTTGAGGATCAAAGCGTGAATATTATATTTTGTTCAAAGAAGAAAACATATTTTGAAAAGTTCTTTTTACCCAGGGTAAAATGATGAATAGCATTTATTAAAATGGATTTTGGTGTTTTGAGGCAATCTTTTCATATGCATATTATTTGCCCTAAGTTAATAAATTGAATATGTTCATTAGGGTAAATTATTTTTATCATATAGTTAATGTTTGATTGATTTTTGCAAAGTATTTATCCTATATAATAAAATATTCCCAAGAAAGATGAAGTTGCCCTAAAAGGATGAAAAGGTATTGCAAAGTTGGAATATTTATCCATGGTTATCATTTTCCAAGGGAAGTATTATTATTTAGTATAAAGTAATTTATCTTCTGTTATTATTTGGAAATATATACTAGGGTAAATATTTTGTTTTATTATACGAATTAATGTTTTTAAAGTCCCAAGTATAAATATCACTTTGCAAAATATCCTCTTGATGATATACTTTGATTAAGGAGGATTAATCTTGCATTAGGGAAAGGGATTATTAATCTTTCATAAGCAAAAATTAATTGAGAGTAATTAATTTTTTAAATCAATGAATTTGATTGGTTTAGTTTGTGTGCAGGATATTTTATCAAAGTTTGGTGATGAGGAATATCAAGGAGTTCAAGAGAGGAAGTGGAATTTTATCAAAGTGAAAGATTAGAAAGAACATTATTAAGCATCATTTAGTATTTTTTAGGGTTTCATTTGTAATTATTGCTTAAACCAAAGGGTGTGTCCTTTGAGAAGCAACTTTCTATAACTATCCCTTATGTGTATAAAAGGGAAGTCATCTAGAACAAGGGGGGACAATCAAAGAGTCAATAAGAACAACATACTGCTATAAGGATTGAATATCATTTTGTATTAGAGAAGTCTATAGGAAGAAGAAGTATCATTTTGTGCAAGCAATCTGTAATGGAGTATCTGCAAGTGCAGCTTATGTATGCAATTATTTCCTGAAGATTAATATACAAGGTTCACTATTTCTTTTT
The DNA here is from genome assembly GCF_030272615.1 of Cryptomeria japonica. Lineage (NCBI taxonomy): Eukaryota > Viridiplantae > Streptophyta > Pinopsida > Cupressales > Cupressaceae > Cryptomeria > Cryptomeria japonica. The sequence continues at coordinate 514,435,706 of NC_081414.1, read as the reverse complement.
CCAAATATTGTGTACACTTTTGTGTTGATGATTATCTTTGTCCTCTTGATAAATTTGTTTATAGATTTTCTATGATGTGAATCACATGTCATTGCATTAAGTGAAAGATTGAGTTCTTATTGTTTGTGTAACGCGTACCGAACCTTCATAGTTGATGAGAAATTGTCTCTTGAGTTGATAAGATATTTTTTCCATAAAGTGTCATATATATCCCTGGATAGAGGCACTAGTTTGTTATTGATCTTTTAAGGTTTTGATCTGTATGAGGTCCTTGATAGAGAAATGTTCTTCCCAAATCCTATATGAATTGATCTATGCAGATTTCATTTAAGTCATGAAAGCAATTTCATTTTCAATATACATTCACAATCATTTCTTTTCAAAGCATTTGTTTAAAGCACATAATAAAGCATAATTGCAGAACAATCATTTGCCAGTTTTGCATTTGCTAACATAAAGCTTAAATCCACTTTAAATAACTCTTTTTGTGCTTGAGAGGGAGAGGTATACCCACCTAGGTTTAGTGGAGCCTTAAGTACAGAGGGATTTGGTCTTCGACCATCCTTGTTCATTGGTGAAGGCTAGTTGGATTAGTTGAGGATTTGGCAAACCCTTAAGTTTTCTAATCTGCGGTTTTGGGAACCAACGCTAACTTCGTTAGCTTGTAGGTTCCTCCTACCATGTCTTTGATGTTTGACTATGTGGCTATGCCACTAGGGGTGGGTTCTGCTCACAACTCCCACTCTGTGGGTGGAATTGGTCTTGTGGGCCCTACTATTAAAAAGTGACCTGCTCCTGGTTCTATTGGGATCGTTGGTGATAGTGCCCCCCCCCCCCCCTCTAAGACCTATCATTGTTGCTAGTGAAAGAAACTTTTCTTGTATTTCCAATTTTATTGTTGTTCATCTTCTCAAGGGAACACCTCACCCTTTTCCTTGTGCCAAAAGATCCCCTATTATGGTGTGTGGTCATAATGTGGTTGATAACAAGGACTTTTACCAACATTGTTGCTTGGTTTGTAGGTTCTCTAGTATTTGGCCTTCCTTTTTTAATCTTCATGGCTGGGTTTTGGATTCTTGGATGCCTTTAGTGTATGGTACGATTGAGCTCTTCCCTTGTGTTAAGGGTTTTTCATTGCTCTTTTTACTTCTAATGATAGAGATTTGGTGTTGAGAAAATTGTAGGTTTGGAGAGTACGTTCTCTCTAGATCAAACCTTGGATAACTTCATTTAACCCCTTATGAAACCACTCAATGTGTGTTCAGTGTGGGTTCATCTTCGTAACATTCCCTCCAATTTTGGGAGGTTTCTTGTTACAATGAAATTGGTTTCTTCCTAAAGGTTAATGATTTCACTTCCTTCATTTGGCATTCTACGTTTTCTTGCATTTTGGTTGATGTTGACACTTCCAAACCTCTTCATGAGGATGTGGTTCTAATAGTGGGGGATAGGTCATGGACTTAGTCACTAAATTATTAGGGCTTCCCTTTTTTATGTCATCTATTCTCCTCAACTAGTCATCTGGCCACATATTGTTCTCTCACATTGTAAAGGCACTACTACTTGGTGGAAGGATGCTAATGGTGATTAGTTGATTGTCCAAGATTCTAGGTTTTCTTTTGATGAATCCTCCCAAAACGACGATGAGCCTTTTCTTACTAGTATGCCTTCCTAATTCCCTACATATCCTACTTGTCTTGTTGATCATGTTTATTTCTATCCTTTGGTAAACTTGGATACATTTTTGCCTCATCAACATTCTACTCCATGTTCTAACAAACCCTCTAAGGTGGTTTCCTGTCTATATTCCCCTTATAATTGTGTTTTAGATGATAGTATTTCCTATATTGTTATTAGCATATGGAAGAAGGGTATTTCTTCCTCCTCTTCTCAAACTCTTCCATGGGTTGTGGGTAAAATTTCTATCCACTCTTGATGTGAGTTGCTAGTAGTATTTCTTGTATTGTGTAAGTGGTTTGTAATGGCCTATGTAATGCTATAAGTGGCCTACTAATGGCCCATGTAATTTCTTAAGTGGTCTATTATTGGCCGATATTTATTTGCCCTTGAGTCTTTTGGTTGTATCAAGTCAACACCCTTATTTTTGCTTCTTATTTAATAAAAAATATAAACAAATATTGAACAAGTGTGAAATAATTTAGCATAAAGTAAAATGAAATGATAAATATATATTTCATATGATTTTCATTATGCTTCTTTTTTTTTAATTCCTACTAATTATAGTTTTTGAATAGAGAGATATATAGCAGCTCATTTTATGGACAAATGGTCACGTCATTCTAAGACAATCAATTATCTAACTGCAACTACCATTATGACAGGAAATACTGTTATGTAAAGAGGTAAGAAACTACATATGATCTTTCTACCAAGAAAAAAAATCATATAACAAGGAATCAATCTATAATAGGTTATTTTTCATAAATCGGGCATTCTAAAGTGATTATACATTCAAATTCTAAGTTTCAAAAGAGGAATACATGCACACAAAGAAAAATTATATTGTATATCATTTTGTATACATAAAAGTGTAGAATAATTATATACATAGATAAATTTGAATATATGCCAACTCAAAACATTTTTTATAAAATATGGCATATGTCATCTTGAAATCTATATATAATCTACATACCAAATAGCTACATCAAATAGTAAGGTTCCACTTGACCCTATGTATTTGGTGAATCCTTTAACCTATGGTGGATCATCAAAATGTGGCCTCTTAATGCCACAATGCTTGCTAGTTTATGGATGCAAAGTTGATTATAATAACAAGTAAATCCATAAATTTGATTAATTAGTTAAATGGTAAATATATAAGTTAGACTACTAAATTTAGAAACTTATCTACTATAATTTATAATTTTGAAATTAACATCTAAATCACTTTAATCAACTATAAGCTCTCTAAACTATCAATTAAGTAAAATCCAATTCAATTGCCTCAATTTTTTGTTATTTTGTAAGAGTCATTCAAAAAATGACGATCTCTTAAGATAATTGGGATTCCTAGTGAAGTATGATGGTAGAGGCACCACATTGCTCACTTTTGGAATAGACAAGAATAATTTAATAAAATTGATATAAATTAATATATAATTATTGGCAAACAAGGAACTACATACAATAAAAATAGATGATATTTTTAGATAAAAAGTATAGACCACTAAACATAAACTTGTCTATTAACAAAAATAAACATATACCACCAATGAGGCCTCTTGCATTGATTGAGAACGACTCATCATGGATGAACCAACTATAATTTCATATATGAAAACTGATACATATAATCATGTATACAAGACTACATGTATACATATAATCATAATAACTTTGAAATTAACATCTAAATCACTATAATCAGCTATAATTTATCAGAACTATCAATTCAAGTAAAATTCAATTGAATTACCTTGACTCTTTTTTATTGTTATGAGAATTATTTTGTGAATAATAGTCCTTTTGGATGATTAGGAGTTCTACTAAAACATTTTAGAAAAGGTGATACCTCATTCACATTTTGAATAGAATAGAAAGGTAAAATAAGATAACGATATAAATTAATATATAATTACTCACAAAAAAATGAAATGCATACAATAAGAAAAATGTTAGAAATGTAGAAAAAATTATATTTTCAAGTCTAGGACAAATTGAATAGTAGAAAGAGAAACATGATGAACTTCTCTAAGCTCCTTATTTATCATCAATTGTTACCCACTTGGATATATTAATAATAATCTTTGTTATATTAAATTAAAATGAAATAAACTATGATATAACTTTAAATTTTACCTCTGAGAAAGATTGGCCTTACTCTTCTACGCTAGCCCCTTATGAACCTATTTGTGTTCTTGCCCCTAATGCCTCAACTACTGTTCTAGACCCTACTTCCTAATCTCATGGAGGTGACATACAAGAAACATCATAGATAGATGTGTTTCAGGGATGGCTCAATAGTCTCTCTAAAAGAACATAAACACAAATGATACATAATGAAATGATAAGGCACACAAACATGTGTGGACAAGGAGGGTCCACTTATATCAATTGATCCACTAGGAAGCACCATTAATGTCATGTGGTTTTTATACTTGAGAAGTTTATGTAATAAAATGGCTAGTCAAAGAGTGTATGGTATAGAGGCTCTAATTTTTTGCATCTACAATAATATTTGTGTTGAATTAAAGGTGAAGAAAGGATAGGAGGAGGGAGAATAAATGGTCCTTACATCTATTGCATTTCCTCAGGTCTATATTGTGGCATTCCTTTATCTACACTTGAAAATATTTAAAATCAAAATAGTTGACAGTGACCTAAAATAAACTCTACATATGGTTTATGGAGTAAATATAAAGGTGCATCAAGATTTTTGTTGGTTTATGGCCAAAATAGAAAGCAACGCATGTTCAAGCTATAGGCACTTCAGGAGGCCTTGTAGTACTATGGAATCCAAAGAATTTGATAGCAGAAATAGTTAGTGAAGGTAATAATTGGAAAATGATGAACATACAGAGCTTTGATCTTTCATTTAAATTGATAAATGTTTATGGCCCCACTCCTACTCATGAAAAAAAAGACTATTTGATACCCTAACTATTTGATACCCTAACAACTTTTATTCAGTAGTCTGCAAATCAAAATTTTATTCTAGGTGGGGATTTCAATGCACTTGCTTCTGATCAGGAAAAAACAGGACGAATTAGCCCCCCACAGAAGACCATTGATGATTTTGTAACCTTCATCTCCGATAATGCATTAAAAGATATAGTCCCTGAGAAAGTGCTTTTTTACTTGGACAAACAAGAGGATAAATTTTGTACAAATAGCTGAGAGATTGGATAGATTTCTCATATCTCAGCAGTAGATGCTACAGAATTACAAATTTGAAACGAACATTCTACCTCTTATATGTTCATATCATTTTGCTATTTCTTTTTATATATCCCCATCTTCACCTCACTACTTGCATCATTCATTCTTCAAGTTTGAAATAATGTGGTTTAGACACCTGCACTTCCTCCCTCTTTTGTGGCAATGGTGGGTAAGTGCACCATATCAAAGGGGCACTAAAATGTATCAGTTTTATAAGAAAATGCAGCATGTGAAAGCCTAAATCAAACTATGAAATGTGCACACGTTTAAAAACATTTTCATTGAGAAATGAGCAGTTGCCAATGAGTTGACTGAAGTTCATGAGCACATTATTCTTCATGGGATGGATACACTCATTTATGATAGACAAAAAAAACTAAAATCAAGGTGGGAGGAGCTCAACAAAAGAGAGGAAATTTACTGGAGGCAAAAATCTAGAGAGATTTGGTTGAAGGAAGGAGATAGAAATACCAAGTTTTTTCACGCTTCAACAAAAGCAAAGAGTGCAGCAGCCTCCATCTTCTCAATTAATGATGCTATCACAGGTAACTCATTGTCAAATGCTAAGGATATTCAAGAATAAGGTGTCAAATTTTTCAAAACCCTCCTAGCTCCTCCACCCTCTACAAACCCACCCCATTTGACCATTAATGATCATGATGTCCTTGGAGCCACCCCTCATTCTATTTCTCAGTAGGACAATGAGGATCTCATGAAGTCGTTCTCATTAGAAGAAGTGCAAAAAGTGGTTTTCTCATTAGCTCCAGATAAAGCTCCAGGACCTAATGGATTTACTGCCCTTTTCTTTCAAAAGTGTTGGGATGTTATTAATCTCGATTTGTTGGCTGCACTTGAAAAATCAAGAAGGAGTACTTCAATTTAAAAAATGTTTAATGTTACATAGATAGCAATCATCCCTAAAGTTAAGGAACCAAGAACATTTGCAGAATTCATACCTATTTCATTATGTAATACAATCTATAAAATTCTTACTAAGGCTATCTATTTGAGACTTCAACATCTAATTCCAAAAATGATCTCTCTGGAACAAGGAGGTTTTGTCCCTAGTAGAGAAATAGTTGAAGGGGCATTAGTAGCTCATGAAGTTATTCACTCAATCCATACATCTCAGTTGTCCTCCTTTATTGTTAAACTTGACATGATGAAAGCTTATGACAAAGTAGATTGGAGATTTCTTTTGAAAATATTGCAAAAAATTGGTTTCTTAGAAAGATGGTGCAAATGGGTCAATTCATGTATTTCAGGAGGAACCTTTTCGATCATCATTAATGAGGTTCCAACGGGGTTCTTTTCAGCTACCCAAGGAGTTAGACAAGGATACCCTTTATCTCCCTTCCTCTTCTTTATCATGGCTGAAGCATTTAGTAGATTAATCATATCTAATAATGTAAAGGGTAACTGGCAGGGTGTTCACATCCCAAGAACTAATATTTTAGTGACTCACACACTATTTGCAGATGACTCTCTCATGTATGGTAAGTCCTCTATTTTAGAAGCCACTCACATGAAGAAAGTTTTGGAAGCTTATACATCAATTTTAGGTTAGAAGATTAATGCTCTAAAGTCAAAGTTATATATCTTTAATACTAGAAGTATCGTTAGAAGAAAGATTACAAAAATCCTGGGATTCAAGATAGAGGAATTACCTTGCACATATTTAGGCATTCCTTTTTTCATGGGGCCAAATAGGGCTTCCTATTGGAAAAATGTTATTGAAAGGATTAAAGCTAGAGTTTCAGCTTGGAAAGTCTGGTGGCTTTCTCTTTCAGGTCGCATCCTCCTCATTAAAAGTGTCATAACTACCATACCGAATTATTACATATCTATGCTTAAAGCTCCTAAATCAGTCATCACTCAGATTGAGAAAATCATTAGGAACTTCCTTTGGAAAGGTAACCTATCTCAAGAGAATAAGATCCCTCTAGTTTCTCTTAGTAACATGGCCATTGAAAAGCATTTGGGAGGGGTAGGTCTTCAGGATGCTTGGACTCAACTAACCCCATTAGAATTCTCACTATCTCTAACCCTTCAAAAGGGCTTGTTCTGTGGAATTGCATGATGTCCTGTAGGGAAGTAATAACTTCATATATCTCCTGGCAAGTGCATAATGGAGAATCAATACATTTTTGGAATGACTCTTGGAATGAATATATCCTACTATATCAGCTACAACATTTGGAGGATGTAATTCCAATTGTCATTAGTGTTTGGGGTGATAAATTAATTTATTATGTTAGTGGTGTTGAAATACATTCAGAGAAAGTAATTTGGAAAGATTTCTTAGAGATCCTTATTGATGACAATCATAAGAGAATAGTGCAGCAAGCCCTATCCCAGAGGATAGATTTCTTGTCAAATAAGGAGGATAAAATCATTTGGGCTCCATCCAAAGAAGGTAATTACTCAGTTAAGTATGGATACAAGTCTCTACAACATATGGTGAGCTAGCACCAGAATCAGAGAACATATTCTTTCAGTTGGAATAATATAGTTCTGCCAAAAGCAGGATTTTTTCTTGGTTGGTTCTGCAAAAAAAGATTCTAACTAGTGACAAACTTGATAAGTTGCAAATTTCTCAACCTTTTTTGTGTGTCATTTGTGGTTAATAAATTGAAAATGTTGATCATTTATTCCTTCAGTGTTCTTTTTCTTGTCAATGTTGGCTCTTTATTATGAATAGATTGGAACTCTCAATGCTCCTACCAAGTTCTATCTAGGATTTGTTACAATCATGGCCAACCCTTTTCAAATCTTCCATTTTTTCTTGCATTTGGAAAATTATCCCAGTGACATTCCTATGGTCAATTTGGTGGGAGAGGAACAAAAGATTTTTCAGAAAAATTACTTCTTCTATTGAGAAAGTCCTCAAAGGTTTAGGAAAATCTATCTCAAAATCTGTAAATACATATGTGCAAAGTTATTTCAGTTGTAGCTCAGTTTTCACTTCATGGGATGCATATATAGTTAAGAATTGGAAGTTGATTTGTATTCCCACTATTAACTGCTCTTCATATAACAATCCATTAAAAATTGATAGATCTCGTGTTGTCTAGTATCCTCCTCTGTGTAACTCTGTAAAAATAAAACTTATGGCTCTTGACGAGGTAACCCAGGTAACTCAGGGGCTAGAGTGTGTATTAGAGATTATCATGGGGACCTAAAAGCCTTCAAATCCTCAATCTTGCCCCCAGGAACGAATAACACGGCAGAAGCCCAAGCATTGTTGCTTGGTTTAACACTTGCTAAGAAGATGGATTTTTTAAAAGTTCATGTTGAAAGGGACTCTACTATTATAGTTAATTCTTGCAAACATAGAAAATCCTTGAATTGGCACATTCATTATGTGTTAGCTCAAGTTTGGGTCTATTGGATTCATTCGTAGAAGTCCACTTGTCACATATGCTCAAAGAAGGGAATAAAGTAGCGAATAGGCTAGCAAATTTGGGGTGTGATGGGATAGAGGTTGATTCAACAAGAGATGACCATTCTTTATTACAAATCCTCCCCCAGTTAGATGACATCATCAAAGCCGAGTCAAGTACGAGATGAGGAGTTTTAAACTATTAATGATTTAATCTTTATAATATATGCCACCTCAATCCTATTTATTCTTCATGGATTTGAAATCATGCAACTTGCTCTACCCACTCGCATACACTACGGTTGCATGTGCGAGTAGGTATTGTTGGTTTAATTGGTAGGTAAGAGATAGAAGCCTTGGCACACTCATCACTGTTGCCTCATGCGAAGGCATGGTTTCGACCTTCACAATCTTCAATAATCGATCTCATACTCAATTTTTTCGCTTTCATTGCCGTTGTTATGCAGAATTTTATTACACCTGTAATCCAACATACATCTGGCTGATTCACCATCATTAATCGATAGTTCTCAACATTTATTACTTGCATCCTTTTTAGTCTTTGCACTCGATTAAGGGTTCCAAATTAGTGTAGTCTTTAGGCAGGGTTCGAATGCAGGTGTGAAATGCTTCCTATCGACATAGGGGACATGCAGAGTAACAACGCTTTTCTCACTTGTAGAAGAGAACACATGGAGTATATGTCGTGCAACTTCAAAGTCAACATCTCCATGGAAGAATCCCGAACATCCATTCACAGATCATATCTTAGATGACCAACTTGGGTAGGTTTTCCTCATTCGTAGTTATCAGGTCCGAAAGAGCATCAAACGTTTAATTGGGGAAGAAATCATGTTTCCCCAAGCAAGGAGGCTTATATTTCCCTCACATTTGGTTTCAATCTTCCTCTCGAATTCTCCAGATATGTTACAATCTCTTTTATTGTTGGAGATAATTGCCAGTAAAGTTGTTAAGGAGATTTTTCTGCCTAATAATAAACTCCTTCTTGCAGTCCAGAAGTACGACCTCTTGGAGGGTCAAGCACATGTTGGTGGTGTCTTCCCACGTCAATTCCTCCTCAACTGGCTTGAGTTCCTTTCAATTATGACAATATTAAAAACACTCTAGAGTTGCAGAATTTCACATACATTCAGAGGGCTTTGAACAGACATCACAAAGTTATTGGGCATGAGATGACAAGCATGATTAAACAAAAGGTGAATGTACTTCTTATCTTACTTAGTGCTCCTTGTGTAGATGCCCGGGTCCCTCCTCATCAAACTTCAACCTCTTAGGTCACTCATTTTTCTCTGCCAAATCTCAATTCTCTGCCAGTGATGGTAACAACATAGGAAGATGCTGAATTTGCCTCCATTTCTCATGAGCTTGTTGTTCGTGTAAGCACCTCGCCCTTCAAGAAGTTAGATGAACATGAGATGGTTCTAGAAGCAATGGTGGAATAAGCTCGTGTCTATTTCCTTTTTTGGATCTCTACGAGTAAATCAATGGTCATTTTGCTACAATTCTTCAAATCTCTGTATGGATTTCAATGGCCAATTTTGGCAATGTAATACTTATCGATCAATGTGTAGCAAGATTAGGTAAAAAGGTTAACATTTCGGTATTTGAGTTCTGGTATAACACAACTGGTTATGATGGCATTTTTTTCAGTGGACTAGTATACACATCTGCTTACTGGTAATTTCAGTCTACCGGTATTCACATTTGCTCACCAGTAACATGTGTTGGTCTCTTCGTTTATTTCAACCGGTGTAACAAAACCAATAGTGGAGACATTTTGTTAATCAACTGGGTAGTAACGGTAATGGAGGCTCTTTTAGAACCAGTTAATAGGACAACATACTGGTATTAAAGTTCCGGTATATCACAACCGGTAACCGGTTGTGGCAGCTCTATAGTGTTCCGACAACCAGAATTTTGCCTCTCAAGTTTTCATGATAACCGGTTGTGGGGGTAGTTTTTTAAGGTTTCTTTTTTATTTGTCTCGACCCACTACTCTAAATTTTGGCCTCTATGAGGTTTGTACTATGGGTAGGTCCTATCTTTCTCTTCGGATCTTTGGGGGGTTCCTTCTTATAGCCCCGTTTTCTCTTTGTTCATTGTATCTGAGCAAGGATATAGGGTTTTTTTCCTGGTTCTTTCCCTATTGAGCTCTTGAATCAATTATATATATATATATATATATATATATATATATATATATATATATATATATATATATATATATATATATATATATATATATATATATATATATATATATATATATATATATATATATATATATATATATATATATATATATATATATCAGTGGCTTGCCACTTTTGCTTAAAAAAAATAAATAAATAAAATAATGTAACATATAATTACACACACACACACACACACACACATGTATATACATGTATATATGTATATACGTATATATATGTACATGTATATACATGTATATGCATGTATACACACACACACACACATATATCTGTGTATCTATATGTATATATATATAGATACATATACATATATACATATATATACATATATATGTATATATATGTATATATATGTGTGTATATGTCTATATATATATATATGTATATGTGTGTGTGTGTGTGTGTGTGTGTGTGTGTGTGTGTGTGTGTGTGTGCATATACATATACATATATATTAAAGATATTTATGAATATATATACTGATTACCAATAATCATAATTTAGAAACCAAACAATTTGCTTTCCACTTCTGAGGGAGTAGATTCTTTATGCTTGAACACAAGAAAAAATGGTTTTGAATGTGGACTTCATTTTTCTCTTGCCTGGTTAAATATTTTAATGGTTAAATGTTCGTGGATTTAATTTTTAAAAAGATGATTAAAATTAAGTTGAAATATTTATAATTTAATATAGAATTAGAATTATATATTTATTATAATTTCATAATTATATAATTTTAAAGTTAGAACATAGTAATTATTATTTTAAAATTTAAAATAATTATACAATATAAATATTATAATTAGTAATTTAAAGGTTATAATTAGTAATTTTAAGGTTATAATTAAAATAAAAGATTATAACTCAACTTATAATTATTAATTATATTATAGCTCTAATAGTAACTATTATTAATTATTATAATTCTAATATCAATATAGTAAGGTTAGAGTTAGGCTTAGATTTAGATTAAGTACGGTGGATAGAAGTTAAGGAAAAAATAGAATTATGGTTTTATTTAATGTTAAAATTAGGGGTTGTATTCAATGTTAGAATTAGGGGTTGTATTTAATGTTAAAATTAGGTTAAGAATTAGGGCTATAGTGAAAATTAATGTTAATGTTAGAATTAGGGTTGTGGTTGAAGAGGGGAAAACAGATTTGAAGGTCAGATGATCAAAACATAATGAAATAAACATGCAGAATGCTAAAATATCATTAAAAGACCATTTCACCTTGCTATTTTACCTTCTCCTTCGGATTGAGCTTGATGAAGTGAAGGCGCCCCTTGATAATGCTTCACTTGATGTGCTCCTTTGATTGCTGGATGTGGATGGCTCTCTAATGTTGTGCACAAATGGAATGGATTTGAAAAATGATAAGGATGAGATGATCAAGTTGCCAAGATGATTTCCTGGGCTCAAAAGGGCAGCATAAACTTACTGGATTTCAAGATGTTTTGAATGAAGGGATGGAGCCCTATTTATAGGAAGAGGAAAGAAAAATGGATGGCTAGGATGGATTCGAGATGAAGGGTTAAGATTTACTTGTGAGCTCGCACAAGCTCCAAGAGACGGTGTGGAGACCAAGAAATATACCTTAAAGGCATTTCGTATCTCCACACTCCACAAGGTGCATTGAAGGAATTAAAAATTCTCCAAAAAAGGATATTATGGGGATTGGAGGAATAAAAAGGAATTAAAAATTCCTTGGGAGAGGGGATGCCTAGAGGAATGTGTGATTTCGAAAATCTTACATTCACCTAGGAAAAGAGCATTTAAAGCTAGTGGCTGGATGAAAAGGACAAAGAGTTGACTTTGTGGCTAATCATGTCGATTAACCATTAACGACTCATTAGGAGGGGGATTAGAGGAAATGTTAGGTGGGATTAATATTTGTAGGAAAATTTGACTAGGAGAGAGAATGAGTGGAGGGAATAAAAAATTAGAAGAATAATGTTAAGTGAGTTTAGGGAGTTTCTAGAAGAATGAATTAAGAAGATGATTTGAATTTAATTAGCTAAGAGGAAGATTTGTGAGGATTTGATTTTTTTAGAAGAATAAAGAAAGGGATTGATTTATTAATAAATCAATCATATGCTATAGTGACAATATTAATTATATTTAATTAATATTGAGAGGAATTTGAATTAACATAATTAATTAATTAATTATGCGAGGAATTAAAAATAATTAAAATATTTTTTTTTAAGTGTCTACATTTTGCCCCTCTTTGAAGCGAGGTGTGATGACACATTGATTCAAAGAATAATCTTGTTTTGATGCTGATATTAGTTTGATAGGATGCCCCGGCTCTTGATTGATAGATTATGGTATGGTGATGCCCCCTCGGGAGATCAATTGAGGTATTTGATCTTTGGAGTTTTGCGAAATTGATATCCTGATAGATTTGATTTGATTCGATTGATAAGATCTAGATTCAGTCTGGTTTCAAGAAGAATTCATCCTGTATAAGAAAAAGATGATCAAAGTGTTTGGTTTCAGGAAGGATTCATCCTGTATAAGACATGATTGATCACAATATCTCGTTTCAGGAAGGATTCGTCTTGTATAAGACATGATCAGATCACAATGTCTGGTTTCAGGAAGGATTCATCCTATATAAGACATGATTGATCACAACGTCTGGTTTCAGGAAGGATTCATCTTGTATAAGACATGATCAGAGTGTTTGGTTTCAGGAAGGATATATCTTGTATAAGACATGATCGGAGTGTCTGGTTTCAGGAAGGATACATCCTGTATAAGACATGACTGATCACAACGTCTGGTTTCAGGAAGGATTCATCCTGTATAAGATATGATCAGATCACAACGTCTGGTTTCAGGAAGGATTCATCCTGTATAAGACATGATCGATCACAACGTCTGGTTTCAGGAAGGATTCATCCTGTATACGACATGATTAGAGTGTCTGGTTTCCGGAAGGATACATCCTGTATAAGACATGACTGATCACAACATCTGGTTTCAGGAAGGATTCATCCTGTATAAGACATGATCAGATCACAACGTCTGGTTTCAGGAAGGATTCATCCTGTATAAGACATGATTGATCACAATGTCTGGTTTCAGGAAGGATTCATCCTGTATAAGACATGATCAAAGTGTCTGGTTTCAGGAAGGATACATCCTGTATAAGACATGAATCAAAATCAGAATTGATTATGTGAGGAAAAAAAAATAGAGGAAGAAAAATTAAGGTGGAAGGGATAGATGAGGAACAAATATGAAGCAGTCGTGAGGTATTTGGAAAGAAGAATAGGCGATGCGAAACCACGGAGGAAAATGGGGGCAATTGAGAACTCCATGAGATTATTTAGTTTAGGATTTGATGGAATGATGGTGAGATTTTGTGCACAACAAATGTGGAGAGCCAACCTAGTTTGATGTTGCCCTGAGTGATTTGCACCATTGATTATAGAAATCAGGATGCCATGAGAAACGCAGGGCGTGGACTGACTCTGTAGACAAACGAGAATTTCTTGCACACAACAATGCAAGTGTTAAGAAACACTAATACAGAGTTGTGGGTTCGTGCAAGGAAACCCTCAAACACACCGATACCTCTTGTACACGAGAAGGTAAGTGTTGATAAACACTAGTACCAGGTCGCCGATTTATACAAGAAGGATCCAAAACATGTCATACTATGAAATATGCCCCAGTATGCACCTATCATAACGTACCTGGATATGGAAGAACCTAGGCAGTCGTAAATAGTGGCAGTCGTAGGGCAAAAGATGCAAGCCTATATGAAAAGATCTAACAAAATCTAACAAGTCTCTTCCTTGTGACCACATGATACCTCTTGCCAAGAGTAGAACTAGGATGGACTTGGGATTGTTTCTCAAGACTTCTTGAAGCTTACACATAGAGGCATAAAATCTCAGTTTCAATGGGACATTCCTTGTTCATGACTTAGGCGAAGACTTCATCATCATACACATGTTTTATTGGGAGGCGAAAAAGAAGTAATGTTGCACATGGGTGGGCTGGATGGTAGATGATTTGTAGTATCGACATGATAGACAGTGGATCCGGTTATTTGCAATGGCGTCTGCACAAAGGTTTTCACCAAGGTACTTGTCCATAGTGCCACCAAGTGGTTTTCACTAATGGACGAATTGCTTTTTCTTTCTTTTTCTGATTTTTAAAAAAAAAATTGTGTCATAAGGTGCCTGTTTGCCAGATTTTCACCAAAGTGACGATTTTTTCAGGATCTTTTTCTCATTTTAAAAAAAAAAATTTCTTGATTTTTTTTTTTGACAATTTAAGACTTTTTGAGGACTAAGCATAAAATCTTTTGAGGTGCATGATATTCATTGGATCATCCAAAGGATCACCTTCAGGAGTTGCCAACTGATAAGCTCCTGATCCATATTTCACTGTGATTACGTATGGTCCAAGCCAATTAGGCTCGAACCTGCCTTTCTTTTCTCTTTCTTGTATATTTTTCTGATTTTCCACGAGGACAAGATCACCAACTTGGAATTCTTGGGTTTTGACTTTTTTATGATAACTCATGCGCATACGGTTTTGATATACCTGGAGATGATTCAAGGCCTTGAGGTGCCTTTCATCTAACAATTCTAGCTCTTGTAAGCAGGCAATTCTATATTCTTCCTCTGGTAGGATGTTTTGCAGCAATACCCTTAGAGAGGGGATCTCGATCTCAAGGGGAAGGATGGCTTTAGAACCAAATACTAGGGAATAAGGAGTGGCGCCTGTGGGGGTGTGGATGGAGGTGTGGTAGGCCCACAATGCAGGATAGATTTGGAGGTGCCAATCACGACCCACTTCATTGACTATCTTTTTGAGGATTTTTATTAGGGTTTTATTAGAAGCCTCAGCTTGGCCATTGCCTTGGGGGTAATATGGAGTGGAGAAGCGGTGTTGGATGTTGAATTTTTGGCAGAGTTCTTTGACATCCTGGTTCTTAAATTGTTTACCATTATCTGTGATGATAACTTTTGGGATGCCATATTGGCAGATTAGGTAGTTCGGGATGAATTTGGATATTTGCTTGTCGGTGGTGAAAGTAAGAGGGATAGCCTCTACCCACTTGGTGAAGTATTTGGTGGTGGCAATAATGAATTTATGTCCGTTGGAAGATGAAGGGTGGATTTTCCTAATGAGATCGAGCCCCCACTGCAAGAAGGGCCATGGTGTAATGAATGGTTGCAATTCTTGTGACAGTGCATGAATCTTGTCGCCATGCTGCTGGCAAGGGATGTATTTCTTCACATAATTGTATGCATCTTCTTCCATTTTAGGCCAATAGTATCCTGTTCTCAAATTTTTTTTAGCCAATGTGAGTCCACTTGAGTGTGCCCCACAGATACCCTCATGTACTTCGCGTAATGCCCATTCTGCTTCTTGTTTATCTAAACACCTTAGGAGGGAACCATCAAAATGCCTTCTGAACAAGGTGTATGCAAGGATGGTGTAACGGGCACATCGGTGGATGAAGGTTTGCTATTGGGTTTTGGTGAGGTTTGTTGTTGGGTTTTGGTGAGGTGTAGTCCTCCATAATTTTGTGCAAGAGGTCATGAAAAATTGTTGTCATTGCCCGTTGATACGTAGCTCCAGCATTTTTAAGGCCAAAAGGCATGACCCGGTAACAGAAGGTACCCCATGGTGTTGTGAATGCAGTTTTATGTTGATCCTCATCTGCTATCCTGATTTGGTTTTATCCAGAAAATCCATCCATTAGCGATAACATTTCATGTCCTGTTGTAAGGTCCACAATCATGTCTATATTGGGGAGCGGGAAATTATCTTTAGGACAAGCTATATTTAGATCTTGGAAATCTGTGTAGATGTGGATACCCCCAACAAGGTTTGCCGACAGGTACAATGTTGGAGACCCATTCAGCATAATCTATTGGTTTGATAAATTCTGCGTCTAACAACTTTTGGAGTTCCGCCTTGACCAAGAGTGCAATATGTGGGTGCATTTTGCACAATTTTTGTTTTACAGGTTTTGCATCTAGGCGGACGACGAGATTGTGAACCACCAAGGTAGGGTCCAACCCTAGTATATCGGAATAGGACCATGCAAAATTGATTTTTACCTCTGTAAGGAAGTTGATGAAGTCTTGTTTCTCGATTTCTGTGAGGGATTTGGCAATGAGCACATTTTTCAGAATGACTTCGGTGCCCATGTTGATGTTGTCTGTTTCTTCTATCAACAAATTTGATTTGTCCTGTGGAAGGTAACCAATGGTAGGGAGGTCAAATCCCTCATCATCAAGTGCCTTTTCCAGGTTTTCACTTTCAGATAAGCCCTTTGTTTTTATTTCTTGTTCATCCAAAGGCGCCTTAGGGAGGTTTTCACCTAGGGAATCATATCTTTTTCTTTTATTATCTTTTTTGTGGCTAAGGGTATTGACTTGACTACCAAAGTATCCCTTTTCGTGTAGTTGAATACCCTCGATTCTGCTACAATCTTCCATATTTTGCGTTGTTAGGAGAGCAATGAGAGCATTATCGTCGGCGCAGATATCTAAAGTGGGTTTGTCTCGTTGGCCCCAGTCAATGAGTTCAGGAAGGACAAGATGTAGCTCATGTGAAGTGGGAGGGGTTATGGGGGTGATGGTATTGATGTAAGCATCCAAGAAGATATCTTTCTCATATTCATAAGGCATTTCATGGAATTCCTCTTTGTCAACGCTTTCGATATCCGAAGAAGGACTAGAAAGGGCACCAGTGATAGTAATCTTAGGCACTGGGGTGTACCCCAAGCCTCTATTGTATCTATAGGAGATAAGATTTATGGGTGTTTTTCTTCCTTTCTCCTCTGGTCCCAGGTCGTGTCCTTTGTAACCCATTTTTTCAACTATGGCAGATGCTTTTGGGTACATTTCTTTGGATATTCTTATTGGATCTTCGTCTTCTTCCCAGTATAGCCATGAAGAGATATCTGCTTCGAGGCTCTTGATATCAAGTGGGCCCCATTGCTAGAAGGTGGTGTTTTGGCATTGCATGATTGGTTTTGGGTCCTTTTTTATCTCTTTTGGTTTGCCAAATGACTTAGGAGAGAGAGGGAGGTTGCCTATTAATAAGACGTCCTCCAATTTGTATTCTCCACAGCTATTGTCCAAGATCTTGATTTGATTATCTGGTTGGGATGATGTAGAGGCAACATTTGATATGTCAGATGGAGGCATTGGCGAGGGTCTATTTAGTGGGCAATGATACGAATACTTCGCCTCTAATAGTTTGCAATATTGAAAAGGTTGGGGATCACCTTTGATAGTGATCTCTCTTCCGTTATAGGGGAATTTGATGCATTGGTGATAGGTGGAGGGTATGGCCTGTAAGGAATGAATCCATGGCCTCCCGAGGAGAATGTTGTAGGGGAGGTCAAGATCTAGTACTTGGCAAGGGGTTTCAATTGTAATGGGGCCCACTTGAAGAGGTAACGCCCTTTGAAATTCTTTTTGCATCATCATATGCCTTTATTGTGATCCTTCTTGATGTGTCTATCAGATCCTCAGAAAGTCCCAATTATTTTATTAATTTGTATGTGCACAGATTAAGCCCGGATCCACCGTCTATCAGGATACGTTTGACCTTGTGCTTGTGGATGAGAGCTTCGATGTGCAAAGGTTTGTTATGGTCTTCATCTATGGGAGCATCTTTGGAGTTAAATACAACGTGCTGCTGGGCAGCAAGGTTTCCAATGAGGGCTTGGAATTGGGTGGCGTTGATGTTATCTGGAACGCGTGATTGGAGAAGGGCTTGTTTCAAAATTTCTTTATGGACCGGGGAGGTCTTGAGAAGTTCCAAAATGGAGATCTGCGTGGGTGTCTTCCCAAGTTGATCAAGGAGGTCATATCAGCGGGTGAAAGACATGGGTGGGGGGTTTGGTGGGGGAGGAACTCCTTGGATGGTGACTCTTCCTCGACGTGTAGTTGCATTGTAGTCATTCTGGAAATGGGAGGTGGAAGGCGTGGTGCCTTGAATGACTATCCTAGTAGGATTTGGTCTGCTTTAGGAAGAAGGAGAATTGAATCCTTGGATGGTTATGACATTGACGTGATTGTCTGCAGGTTCAATGCGACCTACTAAAAAATCAAAACCGGTTATGTGATTAGAGTAGTCATAACCCATTGTGTTAGATGATGAGCCTTTTCCTTTATCATGATTCGGGAAGGGTTCCTGGTACATTTTGAGTTTGTCATTATTATTACTAGGTTTTGCATTTGCTATCTCAATCTCACCTCTATCAATGAGATCTTGTATGTAGATCTTCATTTTCATACACTTTCATGTATCATGTCCCTTGATACAATGGTATTCACAATACTCATTTTCATTATACCATCTTGGCTTAGGTTGATAGGGGTCAAATGGGCGAGTGATTGGAAAAACCACTATACCTGCTTGGACAAGTTTTTGAAACACCACTTCAATAGGCTCAGCCAGAGGAGTGAAATCTCTTGGAGTCCTGTTATTCGATCGGGGTGGTTGTCCCTGGATTGAGACATTGTTGTGAGGTTTTTGGGATTGATTTTGGTTGTTGAATTGATGATTGTTGGTGGTGGATTTTGGGGGAGTGGCCACGGTTTGGACCCACTTTGCATCAGTTATACCATCATTGACCACATTTTTGTTTTTGGACCAGAATTTTGGCTTGTCGTTATAATAAGAGGAAGAACTTTGTGTTGATTTCTAGTAATGTTTCAAGGTTCCTTCCTCCAACAAGACACGTTCGAGGGAGAGGCCCTTATCTGTCAATTTTTGGAAGGATTTGATACATTGAGATATTAAAGGTCTTGAAAGTTCAGACACCAAGTTCTTTTGGAATAGCTCAATTTGATGTTGTTCTGGCATGTCCCACTGAAATTTCTTGATAAGATGTCGCCATCTTTGTAGGAAATTGGCGAAGGTTTCTCCGGGCCTTTGTTTTGTATTACATAAGTCCATCATAGATACATCATTACCCATGTTGTATGCATAGTGGGCCACAAATTTTTCTGCCAAGTCTGGAAAAGAGACAATGGAACCTCGTGGTAAAGATGAGAACCATGCCAAGGCATCTCCCGTGAGACTTTTGGGAAAGAGTCTGCGAAGATAAAGGTCACTACAGGAGACTTCTTGGCATAAGATGTGGAATTCTCGGACATGGTCGCGGGGATCTCCTTTGCCTTCATACTTGGTGAATTTAGGGATCTCAAATCCCAGGGGATATGGTGCAACTGATATAGATAGGTCGTAAGGACAAGGGAAAAACTCTTCAAACGAGTAAGTTTTTCTTTTATTAGTCATTTGTTTCATGTCCTTGATGATATTCTTCATGTCTTGAATTTCCTTGATGAGGTCTTGTTGTGGACTTTGATATTGATGAATTGTACTTGCCCCAAGAATTGGATGAACCAAAGAAGGTACACCACCACCAATATATTGATATGATAGGAGGTGGGAACGTGGGATGTGATGACCGATGTCGTCGAGGTTTGAGGGGCAGTTGGTTGTGGTCCACCAACTGTTGTGACGGGATTGAATATGGTCCGGATAAAATTTGTGACATTGTTGGGAGGAAGGGAAGTTTGTGGAATATAAATATGTGGTTGAATAGGAGGAAGTGGTATAGAAGTTTGTTGGAGAATAGATGAGATTGGATTTGATAGTGGTATGGATGGTAAGGAGGAAGAAGGTGGGATGGAGACCACAGTGGAAGGTACCGCGGGTGGCATTGATTGAGCTTGGATGATTGATGGGGCTGTAATTGATTGAGTTTGAATAGTAGGTGCAACACTTTGTGTGGGAGTGAGGTCTCCTTGTGGTTGTTGGGAGAGAGCGGAATTCAGGCGGAAGTTGAGCCCCATGTTCAAGGAGAGTTTTCAAAAGTGCAGTAGGATTGTGTTTAATAAACTTTTCTATCATCTCTTGGTTATAAGAATCCACTAGGAAAGTTTGCACTTCCGAACAAAGTTCATCTTGGTTAACCATGTCAAGATTTTGACTTTGATCTTGATTGCTAGGTTGCCCACTTTGTGTATGATATTGCGTGGGATCTTCATATAGGACACCAATGTCTGGCATGCCATATTGTTGTTCAACCATCTTTTTCTTTTGGGATCGAGTTGTGACCATACACGATATTTGTGATGAAAAGACTTAGGAAAAATGTGATGAAAGGACTTAAGAAATTTGTGATGAAAGGATTTAAGAAATTTGTGATGAAAGGATTTAAGAAATTTGAGGATGAAAGGACTTAAGAAATTTGTGATGAAAGGATTTAAGAAATTTGAGGATGAAAAGACTTGAGAAATTTGTGATGAAAGGATTTAAGAAATTTGAGGATGAAAATACTTGAGAAATTTGTGATGAAAGGATTTGAGAAATTTGAGGATGAAAAGACTTGAGAAATTTGTGATGAAAGAATTTAAGAAATTTGAGGATGAAAAGACTTGAGAAATTTGTGATGAAAGGATTTGAGAAATTTCAGGATGAAAAGACTTGAGAAATTTGTGATGAAAGGATTTCAGAAATTTGTGATGAAAGGACTTGAGAAATTTGTGATGAAAGGATTTGAGAAATTTCAGGATGAAAAGACTTGAGAAATTTGTGATGAAAGGATTTAAGAAATTTGTGATGAAAGGACTTGAGAAATTTGTGATGAAAGGATTTAAGAAAATTGAGGATGAAAGGATTTAAGAAATTTGAGGATGATTGATGAAGAAGGTATGGTAGTGATGGTCTAGAAGAAATTTGATAACTAGGTTGTCTTTGACATGAATACGACTTAATGGAGGATCGATTTGAATGACAAGTTGTATGAAGGGATATGACCACCCTGATTTGGACGATAATAGGTGTTTCAAAGGACAAACTTGAATGTTGACGTAGAGGATAAAACTCTTAGCTTCTCTCTTGGGCTTATGAAAAATGGGACGGACAAAGTTTTGATGCAATTTTGGACTTTGTGTGGGTAATGACTTGGACAATTGTTTGTCTTGACAAATGTTTTTGCAAAGTGTTTGGGGATAGTGATGTGTTTTTAGTCTACTCTTGGCAAGTATGTATCAAACAAAGCAAACACAGTGATCAAATGCATATTATATCAAAGACACTCATGCTGGCAAGGACAATAGTCATTGAATCCCAATTGGTTTCCCATCCACGCTTACCTAGAGCGGACACTTAGATGCTTGACCCCACTGGCTCCCCTCCACGACACTCACTTCTTGGGGCAGAAAAACATCAATTCCCATGAAAACTCCTCATGGCGAACTTTGTGTCTCTACTAAGGGCCGTAAGAATATGGGCTACTTCAGAGGTCCGACCTCCTACACCAATGACTAGAAGGTTTTTGGCCACTATGAACAAGGTGTTTAGTAAGTCTTCCCATTAGGAGCTACCCTTCGAAGTTGCACAAGCGCAATTGAGGCCTATAGCCCAATGAAGCACCAAGAACTTAGTAGTCATGCAAGCGTGATTGAGATCTCTAGGATCCTACTAAGCATCCAATGTGAGAGTGAACTCTCATATAGCCCCAACCATTAACCTTTTCGTAGTCAATGGCCTATTTATTATAGTGAGTTGGGAACCCTAGGTTCGAGTGTACTCACTTGGGTCGTTCCCCTCTTACCTTCTCAAAGAGCAAGTTGGGAGGGCAGACCCACTAGAGGTAAACACACAATCAAACAAGAAAAGGTTGAAGGGTCTAGATTTCTGATCGTCTAGTAAGACGAGAGCATACTTTCCTACCTTTATGCTTTTCTTAAAGACACATAAGACAATGTTTCATTCCATTTTAATTAATATCTAGGTGCCTAATTTAAATAAATGCACAATATTTGGTTGAACCAGCTAGGCAACCTGCAAAACCACTTGATTAGTAGTTTGAAAAATGGAGTCTTCAAAAAGCGTCCTGCAAAACAACTTGATTAGTAGTTTTGAAAAATAGAGTCTTCAACAAGCGTCCTGCAAAAAACAACAAAATGACAAAAATATTAATTTTTTTGATTTTTTGGGAATGAATAGAAAAACATGAATAAAAACTTTTTTACTAATGACAAATGTGGATTTGAAGAAAGCTTTGATGGGCAAATGGGGTTTGACTAGGTTTTTGCCACTTTCTAAGGGACAGGCAAGCGAAAAATGGGGATTTTGGAGGAGAGATGAAGGAATGGGAAAATTTGTCCAAGAGGGACAAAGAAGCAAAAGTTGGAGATGGATAATATGAAAAAAATTTGGAGGTGATTGGATAAAAGGGGAAGGAGTTATGACAAACCCTAAAAATAGAGAAATATGAGATTTTGGGCTTCAAAAAGTGGATTTTTGGGATAAGGCCTCCAAGGAAGGAAATGTGGAAAATGGCAATGCGGAGAATCTGGTGAAGTTTGGAGGAAAATGGAGTCGAGATAAAGAAGATATGGCGAAAAAATAGAATTTTTTTTACAGTCCCTAAATTTAACAGAATTAAAAAAAAACCTTAGATTTAACAGAGCAGAAACCCTAAATTTAACAGAATTAAAAAAATGTCAAAGGTCCGGATTTCTGATTGTCTAGATAGACAAGAGCATAATCTCCTACTTTCACACTTTCTTGCGGTCAAACAGATTATATTTAAATAGAGAAGATGACAGGAAATGAAAAAAGAAGAAGAAGGAAATGTAGACTACAATTAGCGCCTAAAAATTTCAGACAGATTAATAGAGCAAACCGTAGCACTAAATAGATAGAAAAGTGTCAAAGGTCAAGATTTCTGATTGTCTAGATAGACAAGAGCATACTCTCCTATTTTCACACTTTCCTGCGTTCAGAACATACAGTAGCACTAAACATAATAGAAAAGTGAAAGGTCTAGATTTCTGATTGTCTATATAGACAAGAGCATACTCTCCTACTTTCACACAAATTATAATTAAACAAAGCAGATAACAGAGCAAATAACAGATCAGATAACAGGAATTCAAATTCCCACAAAAATGTTCGCGCTAATCGCAGAGCTATCGTGCTTAAACTGAAACAAAAACAGAAAAAGAACATAAACAAAAATGAAACAGAAACAGAAAAGAAGCTGTTGTGCAGAAATACAGAGCCGCTATTCTGGAATCTGCAAAAAAGATTTTTTTTTTTTTTTTTTTGCAGTCGCGCTATTCTAGAACCTGTGTCTCACAACTCACAAAAACCTAAAAAAAAACATTAGTTCTTAGGGACGTGGGTCCCACCGAGCGTGCCAAAATGAAGAGGAGAAAACAGATTTGAAAGTCAAATGATCAAAACATAACGAAATAAACACGCAGAATGCTAAAATATCATTAAAAGACCATTTCACCTTGCTATTTTACCTTCTCCTTCGGATTGAGCTTGATGAAGTGAAGGCACCTCTTGATAATGCTCCACTTGATGTGTTCCTTTGATTGCTGGATGTGGATAGCTCTCCAATGTTGTGCACAAATGAAATGGATTTGAAAAATGATAAGGATGAGATGATCAAGTTGCCAAGATGATTTCCTGGGCTCAAAAGGGCAGCATAAACTTACTGGATTTCAAGATGTTTTGAATGAAGGGATGGAGCCCTATTTATAGGAAGAGGAAAGAAAAATGGATGGCTAGGATGGATTCGAGATGAAGGGCTAAGATTTACTTGTGAGCTCACACAAGCTCCAAGAGAGGGTGTGGAGACTAAGAAATATACCTTAAAGGCATTTCGTATCTCCACACTCCACAAGGTGCATTGGAGGAATTAAAAATTTTCCAAAAAAGGATATTATGGGGATTGGAGGAATAAAAAGGAATTAACAATTCCTTGGGAGAGGGGATGCTTAGAGGAATGTGTGATTTCGAAAATCTTACATTCACCTAGGAAAAGAGCATTTAAAGCTAGTGGTCGGATGAAGAGGACAAAGAGTTGACTTTGTGGCTAATCATGTTGATTAACCATTAACGACTCATTAGGAGGGGGATTAGAGGAAATATTAGGTGGGATTAATATTTGTAGGAGAATTTAACTAGGAGAGAGAATGAGTGGAGGGAATAAAAAATTAGAAGAATAATGTTAAGTGAGTTTAGGGAGTTTCTAGAAGAATGAATTAAGAAGATGATTTGAAATTAATTAGCTAAGAGGAAGATTTGTGAGGATTTGATTTTTTTAGAAGAATAAAGAAAGGGATTGATTTATTAAATAAATCAATCATATGCTATAGTGACAATATTACTTATATTTAATTAATATTGAGAGGAATTTGAATTAACATAATTAATTAATTAATTATGTGAGAAATTAAAAATAATAAAATAATTATTTTTAAGTTTCTACAGTGGTTACAACTAGAATTTGAACTAGGATAAACATAAGATTAAAATTAATGTTAGGATTAAACTTAGATACAAGTTAAGATTAGGGTAATGATTAAAATTAGATCAAGAGTTAAGATTAGATTGATGGTTATTGTTAAGTTTAGAATTAAATTTATAGAGATTATTGTATTCTATAATTATATAATTTTAGAGTTGGAACATATTAATTGCTATTTTAAAAATTAAAATAATTATGCAATAACTATAAACGTCTAATCAATAAACACCTTCAACTTTGAATTTCAATTTGTTCATTATATACTACAATTTTGGGTACTCTCTATGCATAACTACAATACATATGCCCTGAAAGTATATTATCTCTAACTATCGTTGAAACGTATGTCCAAATTGATATTTTATAACTAATCTATTAACTAGACAATTTTTTCATTATTGCAATACTATAAAGATGACAAGTACTAGCCACTATTAGCACTTGTTTACTTTATTATATATTTTAATATTTAAAATTATAATAAAAATATCTTTATTGGATAATTTAAAACAATAACATTTATTATTATTTAAAGTTTGGAGGTTATAATCTAGAGACTGGATAACATTATTGAGGTATTATTTAAAATTAGAGGTTTAAAATTGCACGACCTCAATGTTATCCTTCAAATGAATGTCTTTAACTTCATCCTTTAAAATTCAAAATCCGTCATCTAAAAAAATTAAACATAACAGAATAGACATTTTAATTAATTAGATCACATTAATTATTTAAATTAGACAAATCAACGCTCTTCACAAAATATTATTTCATAAAATTAATATTCATACATTTTTATATTTTTAACCTTAAGATACATAAATTTTAGTCTTCTTTAATACAAATGTTTAAAGTATTATTATCAATTTATGTTTTATATCATGCATTTTATGTAGAAATGAAATATTCATATAATTGATGGCCATTTCTTTAATTTTATTAAAATATTTAAATTTATATAACTATAAAAATCAATGGTCATTTAAAAATTATATAATGATATTATATTAAAAGTTAAAATAAAAATTTACAAATTTTTTAAATTGAAAAAAATACAATGTAAGAGTCCAATAGAATCTACACTTCATTTAAAATTATATTTGTTAGAAAATTGAATGACTTTATATTTGTGTTTTTAGACTTGTAATAATAAGAAAGTTATGGATTGTCTCTCCCTCTACTTCTTTTAATCTCTTTTCCTCCCCTTATTTAATCTCTGCTTTTATCTACTCTAAACTAATCCCATAAATATTAAAATCTTAATTTTGATTCTATTTGTTATTTTCGTGGTCAAAAGAAGTTTGAGATTTGTCCGACTTTCAAAATAACAAACAACGTCCCACATTTTCTTCAAGCTCAACCAGTGCGAAGGGAGGGCGGCAATACTTTTGTGTTGGGAACGGAGAGCAAGCATGGCGTCAGAGGTAAGTCACAGAATAATCAGGACCAACGGCATCAACATGCACATAGCAGAGCAAGGATCAGGTTTGTCTTCGCGCTGTAGTTTTCTCTTATCACGTGAGCTTTCAATTGGAACGAGGGAATGTTGAATTGACGGTTTTTCAGGTCCCGTGGTATTGCTGATACACGGGTTTCCGGAATTGTGGTATTCATGGAGGCATCAGATAAGAGAATTAGCAATGGCAGGGTACCACGCGGTGGCCCCTGACATGAGGGGTTACGGAGACACCGATGTTCCTCTCGGTGTGCATAATTACTCTCATTTGCGTCTCGTGGGGGACTTAATCGGTCTGCTTGATGCCCTTGGTCATCATAAGGTACTTTCTCTTTCTCTTTCCCTTCTCAAACATCATGTCCTCCTGCGACCTTACCTTTAAATGCTAGCCAAAGATAAATTTTGCTTCCCGTTTACTCTGCAGATAAGTGATAAAATAGTTCACTACCGATCTGTTTCTTGTTCACTTCTTTGAAACCTTCATCACTCTATTTTATGTGAGAGGATTCTTAAAGGCAACAAGAAAGCTATGGTTAGAAGTACCTTCTGAAAAAACTGTGTTTGATTTTTGCATCAACAATTTAATTCACACTCTAGTATCTATCATCTGGATGAGAAACAAATCACAAGAAATATATAAATCGATGGGATTAAAAGAATCTGTCATTAGCATTCCGGAAATAAACAATTACGTAAGGTACATACTGTGTAAGCCTGAAACATGTTGTCATAATTTTTGCACTCCATATATGAACGCCATGCTTGCAAATTCTAACATTTGGTTCCAGACAGAATCCTTGAAAAAGTGGATCACCTTAGAAATTCCTAAGCTCAATTTTTCTTTAGGCAGATCTAGGAAGAAGACATTAAAGGCTGATCCTTCAATTTCACTGAAATCAAAATGAAATAGCCTGTTTTATTTCCATTAATATCCAATATCTATGTGATACATTCATTCATTAATTTGTTGCTTATTAGGTCTATGTTTTATGTTTTAATTGAGCAACATGGGAGTTTTGAAGCATAGCAGTATTTTGATTTATGATTGATTCAAAAACATCATACTTCCATTAAATGAGAGTAACAACATTCATATTATTCATTTAGTTGTTAGGAATAAGAGATTTACCTTGAAGAAATCCAATTTGGAGAAAAAACTTCAGCCAATAGTTCACTATCAAAATTACTCATACAATCATGCTTCTTGTTCCAGCCACTAAGAATATCAACTTAGTGTCTTCTCACTTGCATCTAATTTAGTGAACTCCAACGGCTACTTACAATCATATAATTAAGAAACAAGGGATGGACTTCCACCTTTAAGTGCTAGTAATCCTAAGACTTATATGATTAAAAAAATTCAATTCTCAAGAAAACTTAATCTATCCAATCCTTCCTTGTCTTTAAAATGAAGGATTAGCTAGCACATCTCAATGGGTGTATTATGCTAAAACATGGGTACATGAGTCAACCAAGAGGTAATAAAACGTCTCTCATACGAGAAGTCAAAATGAAAACCAATTAAATCCCCAAACAAAACTTCAGTTGTGCTGTTTTGTCCTATATGGGACAAACTGGTTTGCAGATGAAATCGTTGAATGAGTTAAACTGTGGTTGAAACTGTTGATACATGATAGCCTCGGTAAGATAAATGATTGAGTGAGAGATAAATGAAGTCTCTCATTCAATCATCTATCTTATCGATAGACTATGATAAGACTTCATTTATCATTCCTTCATTTGATGATTATTCTTCGATATATATATAACTTTACTTGCAAATTCTGATCAACTTCGGATTCTTAACCAATGTCTAACTACCGATTATTATCGGTTGCAAATCATAAAGCACAAATACCGATTGGTATCGGTTTACCTTGTTAATCATTTGCACACCGATTATTATCGGTCAAACATGTTAACTATGTAAACACCGATTGTTACCGAGCTTGTTAAATGACTGCATACCGATTAGTATCGGTTCACTTGTTAATAATATACACGCCGGTTAGTATTGGCTCACTTGTTAATGATATACACGCCGGTTAGTATCGGCTCACTTGTTAATGATATACACGCCGATTAGTAACTTATATACATGCCGATTGGTATAAGGTAAAACGTGATTATGATTCTAAGAGGTGCGATCAAGTAATATCTTGATCGGTCATGTCTATTAGACATGACCGGTCAAGGTATTGCTTGATCCTCCTCGTTAGCATATATATATATATATCAATCGATAATGATGAGAAGGACATCGAAATTCATAAATGCTCCTTCTCTATCTGCATCATACTAGATAATAATCAGATCCATTATATTAAGAAATAACATATACCTGAAAGAAGAAGAATAACCTTGAATATAACTTGCATCTTAAATTGAAAATTGAATAACATTTACAGAAACAATGATCTGGCAAGATTTCTTCCACCTTTCCTCCTCTTTTCCAAGGGACTTTACTTAAGGTTTCCCCCTCGCAGCATGATTAATTTCTCAACCATGTGACTATGGGTGTTTGTCCAAATATCTTCAAATCAATTTGTATCATTCAATTTCTTTTTTAATGTGTTTACTTATTTATTTATTTTCATCTCAGAGCAACCCATACCATACATTCATAAAGATGGTGCCTTCCTCCAAGTTCCTTTTTCTCATACTTGAGACATCTCTTATCTCAAGGTGACTATTCCTTTATTTAACTCCTTCATAGTACATCATGGCATTTTTTTATTATATATCCTTGGAATTTTGGTATTGGATCAACTTTATGCTTCATCGAAGAGCTAGAATCTTTGTTAAGAGTGTGTCCAAGTTGATAATGACCACCAAAATTCTTCTTTCGAGCTTTCTTATTATTCTTAATGTCTAATATTTGGTCTTAGCATGGAAGTAAGGGAGACTAATGGAATATTTTGCTTATCTTGGTGTTTAAGATCAACAATTTCTTTTTCAATGCTCCTTTTCATCGACTCCTAGTTGCTTCTCTCTCAAATTTCAATTATACGGATCTTTGAGGAGTTATGCATTTTGTCCCTTGGACCATTTTTCTTTCCGGTGAATCAGAAGTCTTTTAAGCACAGGTCAGTTATGATGCTAGGGTCTACCATTTTACTTTTGGACTCTTCAAAAGTAGGATAACATGTCAATTAGGTGTTACAGTTATCTTTTGGATTCCCCTATTTTGTTTTGAGGAGATTTTGAGGAAGTTCTTGTTGTAAAGTGACTTCTTGCAACCTTTGAGGTAAAGGTAAAGGTAGTTTTTTAGATCAATGTCAAGCAAGACATTAATTTAATGTATGGGACCCTTCTTATGCAAGCATTCTATAAGGGGATTTTTTTTCCATTTATCTTATACATTGTTCGTTAAGGGGTACAACCTTTTTCTCTCTTGTTTGAACCAAAGAAACAGGACTTGGACTCGGCTCGGACTCGGACTCGGGACTCGGCGTCAGACTCGGCTCCAGACTCGGCTGGACTCGGGAAAGTGAAAAACTCAAGAAATTTAGAGATTTTTAAAGATTTAAAACTTGTTTCAGACACCCTTTATCGAATACACCTTAAAGACACAATAACATCATCAAACTCGGCTCATTTGATTACATACACAAGTATACATCAATCACATAAGCATAAACACAAATTGTAGCTGAAGAAAATAACAAACATAGATATATAAATATTGTCAAATGTATACAATATTACAAAACTCATGGAATAAAAAATCCATGTCATCATATGATCATCATCAAATGTTTCATACAAATGCCAAAGGTAAACAGTAAATACAACTACAAGTGTACAAGCCTATGGCTCAGAGGGCCGTGCACCCTCTCGCCCTGGCCCCTTGCGAAGGCGTTTAAAGTAGGTCCCGGATGATTTAGCAGCCATAGTCGCTCCCCGTGACACCATGCCATGCTCACCAACATCAGGAACAGCTGTGTCACTCTGAGTCTCAGTATTTCCTGTCTCTGCTCATGCTCTCTGCTCCTCCTCTGCCATGGCTATAGCCTCAGCCTCTATATCTACCTGGTCGATCTAATCAATGTCATCATCACTAAAGACAGCTGTAGGAGTCCTAGGAGCTGTCTGATTCTCATTGGACCACTCTGCTTCAAGATCAACCTCATCTAGAATGATAGGAGAGATGTCAACTAATGCATTCTTTCTCATTCTCAGGCGGAGGTTGTAGTGAACAAAGACGAGATCATTCATCTTCTCCACAGATAATCTATTGCGCCTCTTGGAGTGTATGTGCTCAAACATACTCCAATTGCGCTCACAACCTGATGCGCTGCATGGTTGGCTCAAGATGCGAATGGCCAACTTCTGAATATTTGGTGTCATTGGGCTAAAAAAGCTCCACCAATGATCTGAGTTTGAAATAAGAAATATAAATAAAATCAGTCTCACTCATGAACTCATTTAACAAGTTACAATATATTATTGAATAAAACTAAAATTACACCTTACAATTTATTTTTACCTGACATCATAGTTGTCCTACCGTCTTTGGCGACAGGACGAGAGAAGGTCTCCCCTTGTGCATCTGAGAACAACTGTAGCTCTTGAATAAGGTCTATCTGAGAAGTACCAGCAGGTCCCATCTTCTCCACGATTGCATATAGCCCATTAAGGACCTCCACATCAGCCTTGAAAGAAGGGATAAAACGGAATGCCGGATTCAGATAATAGGCTGCTGCATGGATGGGCCTATGAAGCTGATGATGCCATCTCCTATCAATGATCTCCCAAATGGGACCATACTTGCTCTCATCTCCTCCATAGACGAATCTGATGGCCTCCTTCGCCCTATCCATGCCCTCATATATATAGCCCATTGCGGGCTTATCTCCATCCACAACTCGCAACAAAACCACCAAGGGCTTAACAAACTGCAAAATTGAAAATATTGTGTAATTTAGAAAAATGAGCAAATAAGAGAATACATATAATAAGTTATAAAACATGAAGTTAAATTGTAGAATTTATAAAAAAATTACCTTCACTATCTCATCACAAGGGACCCAAAAGTCTTGCTCATCAAAAATGCAGTTTGCCATATCTTTCCCTGCAGGGGTGGTAGCATAGGATGAGGAAGACCACTCCTCACCAACAATCATACGTCTCAAGGCAGGCTTAGACCTAAGCATGGACTGCAATGTGAGGAAGTTTGTGGCAAATCTTGGGATTCTTGGACGATGCAACTCCTTCTGCCTTGTGTATTGTCTCATAAGAGCCAACACCCATGAATGATTATATACAAATTTGCAGACATTTCTTGCCCTTTCTACACATCTCTTGACCCATGGGATTTTTCCAATATCCTCCAACATGAGGTCAATGCAATGAGCAGCACATGGGATCCAAACTATAGATGGGTGCCTCTCCATCAATAGTCTACCTGCAGCAACATAATTTGTTGCATTGTAAATTGCCATTAATGGAGGTACAAACTACAAGATAGTAATTAATTTGCAAACAAAATTAGTTTGTAATCGAAAGTTTACCCGCAACAACATAATTTGCTGCATTGTCGGTCACCACCTGTACCACGTTCTCCTCACCCACATCTTCAATCACCTCCTCTATCTGCTCACATAGGTAGGTGGCATTCTTGCAATGGGCGGAGGCATCAATGGACTTGATGAAAACGGTGCCCCCTGAAATAAAAAAATAAAGGTAGGTCAATGATCATTCAATAAACCATTAGATAAAAAATAAAAAATTAAAGACTATATGAAACTAAAATTAATCAATCACCTATGGAAGAAACAAGAAAATTAAGGAGAGTTCTATTTCTCCTATCCGTCCAACCATCAGTCATGATGGTGCAACCTTTAGTGCTCCATATCTGGCGTTGTTCAGCTAAATCCTTCTTCACATAATCCACCATTTGAGACAAAATGGGTCCCCTCAAATCATTCTCACTAGGGGCTTTGAACCCCGCCCCGCATATGGTAAGGGCATCAACCATTTCTTGCCAATAAGGAGACCTGTCACAAAGAAACTCAATGAGATAAGTATAAAAATTCAATGAGATAAGTTAAGTATAAAAATTAAAACAATCAAACATAAAAGTTAGTAAAACATTCACCTGGCTACAAAGAATGGAATACAGCTGTAGCTCCAAAACCTGCCAACTGCCATTTTAGCAGCATCATGGACCTCCTTGTTCCAACCCATGCCCTCAAGCGATGGTTGGGACCCAGGAGTAGTGCGAGGCACAAAGAAGGAATCCAACCTAGATTTACGAATCCTAGGTCCAATGCTAACACTCCCACTACAACTACTAGTGCTAGGAGCATGAGAAGTGGCGATGGCATTGCCACTTATAAAAGTAGAAGCGAAAGCACCAGCAGTAGCAAACTGAGTGGGACGATATGAAGGTAAGGAAGAAAGGCCTCCAACACAACCTAACTGTGTCCCTCTTCCTAAAAATGCCTCTCTCCCAATGGCTGCTCGATCCTCCTTTTGTTTCTTTTTCCTTTCAATTTCCTCAACCATTACATAACATTCACGTACGGCCTCAGGGAGTGCTCTTAGGCATGGTTCGGCATCATGTCCACACACACCAACAATATGGTATTTCAGTCTATATATGCCTCTATGGAATATTGTTTTGCAAAACATACATTTTGTTTGCCCCTTTCCTTGCCTTGGAAAATCCTCATGATATTTCCAAGCAGGGTCCTTTCTAATGGGGGGTCTGGAAGCTGAAGTAGACATTTTAGGATAGTTCTGTGAAACTTGAAGTTGAGGCAAATAATAAAGTGAAGTTTGCTGCAATAAAACATTACAAATACAAAATAAAATTAATACATAGTACATACATTAAAAAAAACTAAAGTAGGGTTTGTCAAACCCTACTTTAAAAAAAAAAGAAATTTACAAACCCTACATAGTACAACACTACAACTACATACTACATGCTACATACAAACAAACAAAAGATTTTGAAAGAAAATGTAAACCTTTCAAAATAAATGATTAGAAAATAGAATTTTTGCGTACAAGAAACAAACTAATCTTCAAAACAACAATCTTACCTCTTACAACAAGCTTGAAATGAGCTGCAAAGTCTTCCTATCCAACTCTTGATGCACCAAATCTAAACACAATGTAGCTCCAATGTGACAAATTGAAGAAAACTTGAGCTTCCTCCTTGCTGGTTTTTCTTCTATGCACCCTTGTTTTTCTTCCCAACTCACTTTACTCCTTTTTTTGCAAGTGAATGAAATGAAGGTCACTTTTAGGGATAGGAGATAATTAACAAAAAAAAAACGGAATTGAAAAAATCTTGCAAACTAATTTTATTTTTTGTTTTTTAGTTGGCTTGACGCCGACCGAGTCTGGGGCTCGAGACTCGCCGAGTTTGGCGAGTTTGAGCCAAACTCGCCAACTCGGCGAGTCCGAGTCCGAGTCCCTAGGACTCGCCGAGCATGACTCGGACTCGGACTCAGACTCCGGGCGAGTCCCGTTTCTCTGGTTTGAACACATAACATCCAATATGGAGTATGCATACCTTCATTATCAGGTTCACTCTCTACTCATGAGGCAAAGGTTAAGCATAGAAAACTTAAAAAATTGACACAACCCCCAATGAAATCTTTTTATCAATTGAAGTTAAATATCTAAGGAAATAGCTCATGGAGCAAAGGTCTGTTCTACAACTGTGAAGTCTAATATCCTGTAATGGACTGCCCTAGTTGCACCTAAATTTTCCAATCTTCCTTAAGAGGAATTTTGTCAAACGGTTGGCACCCAAGCTCTGGTACCACTGTAATAGGCTGCCCTATATGCTGTAGTTTCCTCTGATAAGTTCCTCTTTGGGTATTGCTTGATAAGTTCCTCTTTGGGTATTGCTTCAAACAGTTTGCTTTTTCATTAAGATCGGTTTTTGTATATCACTAAGTTTAGTTGAACCTGGTGAGTTTGGTTTTTTATAGTGCTTGCCATTCACATACTTCAACAATAATACCATAGACTGAAAATAAACTTCAGAATATACACAGTGCTTGTTAATTTTGTGGATCAGAATTAAAATTTATCTTCTTCTATGTATTATCTATCACTAAATTGTTGTATAAATCTGATTGTCTTCTTTTATGTTGCAGGAGAGGAGGAGCTTTTTTATTTCAATGTACATTCTCACACATTTCATTTGGTATATGTAGTGGGTTGGGTACGATCAAGCGATGCCTTGACCGGCCATCCTTGACCGGCCATGTCTTTTGGACATGGCCGATCAAGACATCACTTGATTGTGCCCCCTCACGATAATAAATGTTTGAATGAGAGACTTCATTTATCTCTCATTCAATCATTTATCTTACCGAGGCTATCATGCATTAACACTCCCTCTTAGCTAGGTAAGATAAATGTAAAAGGTATTGGGAGCAATATCCATAAATCGTATGATGCTTATCTTGGGACCATAGTTTCAAGATGTGAATTGCCTCTGTCGGCGATTCTATTCACAAACTCTTGAGTGGATTGCCTCAGTCGGCGATTCTATCCATAAGCTCTTGAGTGGATTGCCTCAGTCGGCGATTCTCTCCATGAGCTCTCATGTGGATTGCCTCAGTCGGCGATTCTATCCACGAGCTCTTACGTGGATTGCCTCAGTCGGCGATTCTATCCACAAGCTCTTACGTGGATTGCCTCAGTCAGCAATTCTATCCATGAGCTCTTGTGTGGATTGCCTCTGTCGGCGATTCTATCCACAAGCTTTTACGTGGATTGCCTCAATCGGCGATTCTATCCACAATCTTGAGTTATTGTAAGATCGTCACCTTCCAATAACCTCAAAAATACAAGTGGAAATCATTTGGAAGTTGTCACTTCCTTATGATTTACATAGGGCGCATAAAATAATTATTAGTATTAATAATAATAATCAATATTTACAATCTTTATCTCAGAAGTGCTCAATCTTGATTAGTAAGCTCCCTCTCAATCACAAGGTATCTTGAGTTTCTTCTAGAGAACATATTTTTCTGAACATATGTCTGAATTTCTGACTTCAGCAAGGGACGCTTGTAGTTTAAGTTTGAGAGGACAAGTTCTTGCAATGTGGCCATATTCGAGACTTTCAAGGAGATATCAATCTGATCTTAGTCGGATCTTCCTTCAGGCGGTTAGGCTTTATAGAAGGAAACTTGGCTCTGATACCATGTTAATTTTGTGGATCAGAATTAAAATTTATCTTCTTCTATGTATCATCTATCACTGAATTGTTGTATAAATCTGATTGTCTTCTTTTATGTTGTAGGAGACGAGGAGCATTTTTATTTCAATGTACATTTTCACACATTTCATTTGGTATATGTAGTGGGCTGGGTACGGTCAAGCGATGCCTTGACCGGCCATGTCTTTTGGACATGGCCAATCAAGACATCACTTGATCGTGCCCCCTCACGATAATAAATGTTTGAATGAGAGACTTCATTTATCTCTCATTCAATCATTTATCTTACCGAGGCTATCATGCATTAACAGTGCTGACCCAACGAACATATGTCACTTATTTATAAATAACAGCAAATACTCGCAACCATTTCAAATATGGATTGTTCAATTGATATTGAACCAATGTTACATTTAACTCCAAGGCATTCAATTTATTTAAACCTTTTGCAGACTACACTACAATCAGCACCAACAGCAAATACATTTGTCACAGTTCGAGTTTAGCAATTGGAACTTGGTATTTTCTTTTCTGCAACGGCTTCAGCCTGCTAACACTGCGACTTCACTGAGGATACGCCCAGCACACAACACTCCATCACTAGAATTAAGGAGAGTGTTCTGGATGCAGCTTTGACATCCAACACATAACATTCCCAACAGTCTTAACGGCACCCTCCCAAGAACATGGCCTGCATATTAAGTATTCACTACTGTAACCACAGTTCACCCCACGGTTTTTGCAGGTCAGCCAACTGAGACCACCAGCGATTTGTGAGAGGGAGTCTTGATGTATTTCTGAGCTA
This sequence comes from Cryptomeria japonica, assembly GCF_030272615.1. Lineage (NCBI taxonomy): Eukaryota > Viridiplantae > Streptophyta > Pinopsida > Cupressales > Cupressaceae > Cryptomeria > Cryptomeria japonica. The sequence goes on along the minus strand of NC_081414.1, from coordinate 514,399,395 downwards.
GCTGGAAAAGATCTTCTTCACCGCTGCGATTGGAAACCCCTTCAACAAACTAAGGGTGCTTCACTTCCATATCGGCTGATATTATTTAGCCAATCCAAACTTATTTCGAACCTCCTTTCTAAATATTAGAGTCTACAACAACACAATCTTCAGTGCTGGAAACAATAAGTACCTGTATGCTGCGACTCTCAAACTGGAATAACTCGCCTAATGTCTCACAATACCAATTTGTTTTAAAATCTTCCAGACCTGGTCTTTCACAGGCGTGGAAAATGTCACACAAGAGGGTTTATGTCCTCCTATGCTTGAGATCAATCTCCAAATTTCTTCAGAAACCCAAACTTTCATAAAATGCAATTCCCAAGATGATACAAACTGCATTTAATGCTTCCATTTATAACTTTCATTGGGCCCATTTCCCAAGACACCGTGAATGTGGGATAAATCACTTCTTTTTAAAAATATCACTTCCCTCATAAGTGAATAAAGTGTACCTTTTAAAATAAAGTGACTTTATAAATAAATGTACTTTAATTTAGTCACTTTATTAATTTAAACTTTTTCTTTTGAAAATGACCCTTTCAAAAATATAATATTATTTTGACACTTAAGGTCACTGTTTTATGCGCTCAAGATTTAAAACTTTTCGCCCCGGTTCCAACAAGCTATAACACTAAGGTTGGAATTAAATATTTTAATTAAATTTAAGCAACCTTAGTAAAATAATTAAAATAACTCATTAATGCACCAAATTTGCGAAACCTTGTTAGAACACATTGGAATCAAATTCCAATCGCACCAGAGTGATTTTGATGATGAATAATAGCAAACGAGGCCTATCAGGCAACTTACTAAAAATAGACGGCTTCTCCAAGATTCTTGGAGACCAATCCAAAGGCCAGAAATCACTTCGGAAAGTGGCGTATAACTCCAATAAACCAACTGAGCTCATCGGTAACATCAGATTACTCATCTGAACATGCTGATGTGAACCCAGAGTGACAGCTACTAAAGCTTGCTAGAGACCCTGAAAATTGGGGACATTACATATCCAAAGCAAACATGGTTCAGCTTGGGAAAATATTCTACCATAGTATGTTATGGTGCCTTTTTGCTGCATGTTTTTGAGAGCCAAGGAGGAGTTTTCTTGGGCATAATCCTCAAAGATGTTAAATATATTTCTGATATGAACCTTTCTGTTCTTTCATGTTGCTTGAAGACAACGCTACAGTGCTCAAATATAATCTGATTCATCACAATTTTTTGTCTTGTAGTAATTCATTTGTTAGTTAACTGACCTTTATATGAGTCAGTTATACTTTCCTTTTAATTTTAAGAAGAAAAGTATTACTAAGCTATGTGCATATTGAGACAAAATGAGAAGAAATAAATTTTATCTGTTCAAAGAGATGGGAAAACGGTAGCTTTAAGTTACATTTAAAAAGTTAAGTGTAAAGTGAATTAAGGAGAGAAGGGAAAACTAATTCTAAGTTATAATTTATTCATCCCAGATACACACACTAAAATTATTCAAAAGGGAAAGTCATTATAAAATAGGACCTCAGACTGTCAAGTATCAGTATACTTTTGGAGAGTAATATTTGTGCACAAGTTTGAACTGTGTATGGCCAAGGTAACATCAAATTGATCTCATTCCCTCTTGTTGGCATCCACGCCCTCGTAGAAGAGTTATTATTTCTAAGTAGGATTTGATATGTTTTATACCTACGTTACCGGGGGACGCGTCCCTGGGCTAAAATCCCCCGTCCCCATACCGGGGATGTTTCAAAAGGTAAAAAACAGTTCAGTCTTCCAGAACCATTATAATATTAATATTTTGTAGATTGCAGTTTTGTAAAGGAATCTCATAATTATTTTAGTTTGAATTTTGGGTTTTCAGATCTAGAGTTCATAGCCTCAAATATTTTAGAAACTTCAGAGCCTTGATATTATTTATTTTTCAGTTCTAGCCACTCCTGCTTCTGACCTAGGGCTTGTACCTAATGTTTACAGTGGTAGTGCTGAACTACATTTGGGTTCATAACCATGAAACCAAAGCCATTTTCTTGATCTTGTGGGAAAAGTCCCCTGTAATGTTAGGTTTTTTCAAGAAGGCAAGTGTCTATTAGTCTTTATCGATCAATATCCAAATTGATGGAAAACTTATCATAAAGAATCTCTAGAAGATCTCTCTTTTGTGAAATTTGTTGGGCTTAATGAAGAAATTAAAAGGAAGAGATAATTGGAACTTGATGGATTTGCTGGGAAGGTCATGGGCAAGGCTGGAAGTAGATTAGTGAATGAAGTAGTTGGCAAATATTGAAACCTTCACAATGATCTAGATGTTGGTAAATATCCAAACCTTCATGACAATCTAGACTCTAAATGATCACATGGTTGAAACCTTGCCCAACAAGAGTTGTGACTGTCATCGCAATTGCTCACAAGAAAGAGCCTATGGGAAGGAAAGAGGATAAAGCTATCAGCAGCCTTGAAACTATATTAACAAGATTTGGCCTGGCAGGCCGATTTTAGCCTAGCTTCAATTCTTGTGTGTGAAGGATGCCCATTCAGTTGGGACCTTAGGAACTAGTGATCCACCTTATTATGAGACTGATCAGTTTGAGTTTATTTCTGTAAGCCATATATTAGATAAGTAGGAAGATTCAAAAAGTCACAATTTCCCATTCAGGAGATTTTTTGTCAAACGGATCACACTAGATATTCTAGTACTGAACTAGGTTATTTAGACCCTTGCAATCTTTATAGAGGACTTGTATGATGCACATTTTCTGTTTATGAACACTGAAAGTCAAAAGGAATTCATGCATCTCATTCTACGTGTATCATTAACAAATTAAAAGTTGCATTGCGTATCATTTCTATAAGACTTATTCTTTTCAATACTTTCCTCACAAAATTTGAGTCAGTTCTCTTGCATTACACAACTCTTAGATTATGTGGCTTCCTGAATTCAAATTCAAACACAACTTATGCATCTTTCTCTCTTGGCCTTGAGTGAGAGATTGTCTCTAGTCCATGTTTGTACTATCTCTTGTCTTCCCTTGTTAGATATCTAATCCTATAGTTCAACTAGAAGCTAATAGGTAGATCCTTCTAGTTCTCATACCTCAATAAGGGTAGAGTCCTCAAGAGTTAACCTAATGCTAAGCTGAAATTGACAAAAGAGGGCTAAGTAAATTTATTTTAGTTTTCTCAACCTTCTGAAGAGAGTGCTTGCTTAGTTTTGATCTTTGGTGAGGAGATCTCACATTTGCTTGGTTTTGTGGATCAAGATAAGGGGGCATGATCTTATTTCAGTTCATCTCTATTTCTTCCACTTTCCTTGGTCTTTAGTGTTGTTCCTTTGCATTTGCTTAGTTGCATGGAGTCCAGGCCAAGGGGCATGGAATGTCTTTACTCACATAAGCCCAGTCTTCTTATCATCTATAATCACATTAGGTGGATTCCATTTCTACGTCCCTTGATTTGATTTCTTGTTCATCTTTTGGATCTAGGTCTATAGTCGGACTTGACGTTGAAGATATTTGTAATACCCCATCCTAAAAGTCCTTGCAATTTCTTTTAAGAAGGGTAAATTACATAGTTGGCAAGACATTGGTATTGGTAAAGAAGATGGGTACTAGTATCGGTATGACATTTATTGAAAAAAGTAGGAGACATGTACTAGGAGATGTCAAACTTAACTACAAGAAAACTGAAAACTGAAAAGATTAATTGTTTGCTATTTTAATTTCTTTGATAATCAATATCATAAGTCATGACATTTAACTTTCAATTTTAAACACACAAAGACTAATGTAATAGATTGAATATAGTGTCAAGTTGTCAACAATTAAAATTATCGACTCAAGAGTTCATATTGCATATCAAAATGCTGTTCTGCATAAAAAAAGCAAAACTCAGAAATCTAAAGTATCAAATTATGCCATTCAATTGATGAAGTTCCACTCTTGCATCAACTATGTTGCAACTATAGCAGCGAAGTGAGTGATGCCGATGAACACCCGCCCTATCTATACGTGATACATCATCACTCTCAAGCTCAAATCGCTCTATAGGCAATATAATTGGGGGTAAATCTTTCAGGGCATATGGATCAACCACTTCATCATCTAAGGGTGCAACTGTTCCATTAGGTAGAATCTGGGCCCATTTCGCTGAAGGACCCTCCTTTTACCCAAGGTGTACGTGTGAGAGAATGCAAAATGAGCTATGAATGTAGACTAAGTTCTTTGCTTTCTTCGAACCTAATCAGTTCCTCTTTAGTGAATGAATGAAACCACAAGTAATTCTTCTCATAAGATGAAGAGTTGAGTACTTGTGTAATATCCCAGTTATTTTTTTTTTGTTTTTAGGCCAATAAAAATCATCCACAACAAATAACCCAGTTGAGTCAAGATTGGAGGGATGCAAGCACAATTGAGTCAAGATTGGAGGGATGCAAATCTCGAAGGGGACATATCCTTCAAGGATTATGTGGAGCTCTGGATGAAATACTCGGGCGGCAGAAGTCGGGGCCATTATGGACACTATAACAATGGCATCAAACGGAAGGTTGGCAAGATCAACCTGTCATCCTTTGATGGGCGGAGCTACCTCGGCACGTGCCTGGGTTCAAAAAGCTGATACTTACTTCCAACTCAACCCGATGCCTGAAGACGAAGCTATCAAATTTGCAGCGCTCCACCTGGAAGGGGTTGCTCATGAATGGGGGCACCATGGAATGGTCACTCTTGGCCATGACTAGATAACTTCCTATGTCGAATTCACAGAGAAGCTCATAGATCGATTTGACGGGAAGGATCCAAAACTCAACTTCAAGGAGTTGGCGCAACTAAAGCAGTCGGGATCTGTGGATAGTTACATCACAGAATTCCAAAGACTATTCGTGTTGGTGACTGACATCTCAGAGCAGAGATTGGTGGTCTTGTTCATGGACGGATTGATGGAACCACTGAAAGGTTGGGTGAAAGGGTTCAACCCCAGCACGCTCACGGAAGCAATAAAAAAGGCCCGTAACATGGCAACATCTTCCTCTTCCAGAAGTTTTGCGCATACCAAACCACCTTTCGTTTCGAGGGAGAAGGATAATAAACCCTATCTGAAGGGGTCATCGCTTGATGAAGCCACAAGACAGGAACTCAGAAGGAAGAAGTTGTGTTTCACCTGCAAAGAACATTGGGAACCAGGACACCGATGTTTGGGCAAAGGAAAGATTCACTATATTGAAGTAATGTTCGATGGAGAAGAGGAGCATGAAGAAAGCGAAACCCCAAGAGAAGAATCGGCCGAAGAAACCAGCATGGCGGAGAGAATCTCCACTTTGGTTCGAAGGGGGGGCATCATTGCCACACTGGCGGGTACCCCAAGGTGCAGTGTATTTAGAGTACGTGGTACACTACAAGGGCAACGAGTTCTTGTTATGCTCGACAGTGGAGCCTCGCTCAACTTCATAAACTCGTCACTTGTCAACCTGTTGTGACCATTTCACACATCGCCCCATTAGAATGGGGACCCACTCTTTTTCGCTTTTGTTTTGCTTTTTCTTCTCTCTGCTTTTAGGGTTTTGAGTGAGTGAGTTGTCTGTCTGGGCTAGGGCTAAACCTTAGGGGTTTCTTTCGGGTGTTATTCAAGCAGAGTCCAGTCAAATTTTGAAAGTTATTAAGTGTCCTCCCAAAGAGTTGAGACGATTGAAGTGAGGTAAACCTTTCAGGGGAGTCAAGTAGGTCTTAGGCTAGGTCTAATCAGGGTTTTTGGGGGTAAAAATCCAAATTTTGACTAAGTGTTAGCATTTTGAAGGTGAAATTGTGTGTTTTTGCATAGGTGAGTTTTGATCAATTTTTTGGAGTAAGATGATGCCTGAGACACAAAAATCGCTCCTGACCCTTGCTGAAGGTCCAGGGCGAAATTCATCCTGAGTGCAAATTCTTGTTTTGAGAAGGCTTGCTAACTGGTTCCTGGCCTTGAGAATGACCTAACTCTGCCTTGTGAAGTGATTGGAGACTTAAATTTTGGATAGTTTAGCTAGAAAAGGGTCTCTAGGAGAGATGATTGGATGCGACTTGATGCTTTTGAAGATTTGAAGGCATGGAAAATGATGAATTTTGAAGGCTAAAGGTAAATTCGCTCCTGACCCTTGCTGAGGGTCCAGGGCGAAAATGTTATTTAAGGCATATTTGTCACTGACTTTTCTAATTTGTTTTGTGCAGGGTCTCCAGGAGATGATTGGACGTGACTTGATGCTTTTGAAGATTTGAAGGCATGGAAAATGATGAATTTTGAAGGCTAAGGGAAAATTCGCTCCTGACCCTTGTTGAGGGCCCAGGGCGAAATTTTGATTTCCCTTATCTTATAGTGAAAAAAAAGGACCAAGTGTTGGACATGAGTGGAAAATCAATGACTTTCTCCATCCACCTGAAGGAGTTTTAACTTGAGATGATGAAGGATCTTGTTGGAATCATCAAAATCGCTCCTGACCCTCTTTGAAGGTCCAGGGCGAAAAAACTTATTAAAGTCATTCTTGACCTTGTTTGGTCAAATTGAGATATCAAAGGCGTGGTGGAGGACGAAATGAGCGTGATAAAGCATCCGGACTTGATTGAAGATGATGAAATGATGGAGTTTTGCCCAAGAAGGGTAATTTCGCTCTTGACCCTCTCTCAAGGTCCAGAGCGAAATTCTTTATATACACATTTTTAGACCTTTCTTGGACATGAACTTTTATTCATAGCGTGAAACAAGATGAAATCTTCCCTAGCAAAGGCATTTCATGGTGAAAAGTGGAGCATTTTGGTCTGGAAGGCAAAATTCGCTCCTGATCCTCTCTGAAGGTCCAGAGCGAAATTTTCAAAAGGCATATTTCTTGCTAGGTCAATGTGATTTTTTATGATTGGAATAGATGAAGGCGTGTTTTACCCATTGAATATAATTTGGACAATCAACAAGGAGGCAATCAAGCCAGGTTTGAAAGGTCGCTCCTGACCCTCTCTGAAGGTCCAGGGCGAATTTCTAAGTTCCTCTCCTTTCTTTGAAAAATTAAGACAAAATCTTGTTGAATGAATGAGGAAGGGTGTGTTTTGCCCGTTGAAGATAATTTGGAGAGCTAACAAAAGATGGATAAGCTTGAATTTGCAAAATCACTCTTGACCTCCAGTAAGGGCCCAGGGCGAAAAACCTAATATCCAACCTTTTTCTCCAAAATTGAGCAAAGCTAAGCCTAGGCACAAGGTTGAAACGATGTTTGAGATGCCTTGAGGTGGAATTGAGATGCTAAGATTGCAAATTTTGATGACAATAGGGAAAATCGCTCCTGACCCTCTCTCAAGGTCCAGGGCAAAATTTCCAAGTATGCCCACTTTCCTTGCATTTCGAGATGATATTTTTGTTCTCAAGACTTAGCAGGGAGTGAAGTATGATGTTCTATGCCTTAAGAGTAATTTGAAGTTGGAATGATCAAGAATTTGTGCAAAATCGCTCTTGACCCTCACTGAAGGCCCAGGGCAAAATTTGCAAAACCAACAACTTCCCTTCGCTAAGGCAAGGTTGTGCTAAGGTGGAAAGGTCCTCCAAAACATAATGAACAAGGATTTACCTCCAAAACTTTATGATCTTGGCCTAAATTGCAAAAGTCGCTCCTGACCTTCACTAGAGGCCCAGAGCGAAAATCTTTGAAGTCCTTATTTTGCATTGCAAAAGCAAATCAAGCATGCATGGAACGAGTGAAGGAGATCATCGCTTATCCCACAAGGAGAGTTGACAATCAAAAGATGAAGGATTAAGAGCAAAAGTGAAAAATCGCTCTTGACCCTCTCTGAGGGTCCAGGGCGAAAAAATCCTAATGCACTTTCCTCCTAAAGACCAAATGAAATCAAATTCAAAACTCCAATTGGAAATGCCATTTAAATGCCTAGATGAAGTTTTGGGCAAGAAAATGAGGAATGCAAGAGCAAAATTGAAAGTTCGCTCCTGACCCTTGCCAAGGGTTCAGGGCGAAGTTAGTAGCATTCTTTATTTTACCATATTTGAGCATTGATATTCCCCAAATTCCTCAAAATTTCGAAGCCTTTGAAAAAGAAATTAATTAAAATTAAATTGGCATTTAATAAAGGACATATTGACATTTAATAAATTAATTTTGAGCCTTAAAAAATTGAACTTTTATTGTCAAGGCATTTAAAATTAATTTTTATGAAATTAAAATTAAATATGGAGCGCTTAAGGTCTTATTTTATTAATTTTATCAAGTCGGCCCCTCCTTTTTGCAATTTTATTTATTTATTTTTTAACCTCTTTTTGCCAAGTCGGCCTAGAGGGAGCAAAGGGTTGGGCGCTCTATATATTGGAGGTGTTTTTTCATCATTCAAATCATTCAATCATTGCTTCAAGTGCGAATTTGGAGAGCAAGAAGGAGGTGCGAAATCTGGTCTATTTGGAGCGAATTTATTTCAAGTGTTGGAGACTAGAAGAAGGTGGAGTTGATTCTTGTGAAGACTAAAGGAGGCGCATTTTATTCAAGGGAGAGCTTTGATCTACATTTTGCCTAGCGAAATTCATCTATTTTTGCATCATTTCTTAGAGTTTAATACTCAAGGGGAGGTATGGTGAAATCATCTTGACACCATTGTTGAAGATTTGAATTTTTGAACTTTGGTTTTGAAAATTCCAAGTATTGCATAGTTAATTAGGAAATGATAACTCAAGATTTATCATGAAGTTTCCTAATTAAAATCCTAAATCTTCCTTTCTACTCTATACTTCTACGCTTCAAGGTATATTACTAATTGTGAAATGTTGTGTAGGTGTCAAGATGGCGACTCCAAAGGTAGGAGCATCTACTAGTCGTCCAACTCTCATGAAGGAAGATCAGAAGAATGAAGAATTGGAGACCAGGATCGTGTCCAAATGGAGCAATATCGAAGATACCAACTTGGGAAACTTCAGTATGAAGAAGTTTCGAGAGGTCCCCTACATTGGCAAACCATCACCTGTCACAAAGAAGATAATTGAAAGTGGCATCATCAAGGCGGCCGGTTTCCCTCCAGCAGTCCAGTGTCATGAGTTGATGATTGAGTGTGCCCGCCATTATGATTCACAATCAAGATCGATCGTATCCAAGGAAGGAAACACTTTGGCTTACCTTTCAGAGGAGGCTATAAGTGAGGCTCTCCATCTTCCAGAGCATAAAGATATGATTTACAAAAGTTTAGAAGGAGCCAGGTCAATGTATGAGGATGATCCCGACACTTGCCTGAATCTCATCAATAAGAATTGGTTGCTCAAAAGTCGTCCTTGCCTGAGCAAGATTCCCAATACACCACATAGGATTGACTTCCAGGAGGAGTACAGAGATTTGATAACTTTGCTCAATCGAGTTACAGGGGCTCCTCAGGCCTTCTACTTCGAAAAGTGGATGTTCTACTTCATCCAAGTGATAGTCCAAGGAAAAGGAACGATTCATTGGGCTAGAATTATTAGCCATTGTCTGGATGTGCAGTTGAGAAGGCTAAGACCTACTAAATCATTCCACATGAGCTCATATGTCATATATGCCTTGATTAGGAGTTTCGAGTATGCAGGGCTACCTCATAGAGGAGTGATCGGAAGAGGACCCGGAGAAGTGAGAGTTTGTGACTCTTATGTTCATTTGCATCATCCTCCCAGAGGTGACTACAAGTTAGTCAATGACACCTTCACGATGAACATCACTAGGATATTGCAAGGTGGGATTCATAATCGACTATCTTTGGATGCACAAGAACTTGTGAAGAAGTATGGTGCATGGTTCATCCAGTTTCAAAAGTTTACATATATCAGAATTCATGGGTGTCCTTTACCTCCCTACATGTTGCCGAGGTATCCGACAGATAGGATAGTGCTACTTGAGGTGACTAGACAGTTGGCAACTTATGCAAAGGCATTCGGACACAAGCATGGAAATGGAGTTCCCGTGCCCATCATATTGGGGAATTCAGTTGAGGTATGTCCTAATACTCAAGCCTTGGATGATGCAGAGAAGGAATTGGCTTTATATTCATTCACATTCTTTGCCTCAAGGGAGAATTTTGATCCTCATGGTTATATGGAGGAGACAGTTGGTAGAAAGTACGAACAAGAATTTCAGGTAGAGGACTTTTGGATGAATCTCTCAAGTGATTTAGAGGTTAAAAGAAAGATGCATTCCAGGCTACCCTTAGATCTTATCAGGAAACGCAAAGTTTATAGGGTAGCAGATCAAGCACAGGATAGCGGTAGACATCTCCAGTCATCTTATGACAGAGAAGACAAAGCAGTGAAGATAGATTGGAATGAACCTGAGGTTTTGGACTTGAGAGCTTTGATGGCTCTAGTTTTGTCATGTACTCGCAGATGGGTGGATGTATAACATCAGAAGCTAAGAGAGCAGAACATACCAATGACTTTTACTTTGGAGGAAAGACCAGAAGAAGGAGGAGCGAGCGTAAGTGAAGACAATTCTCATCCTAGAGGCGCAAAGAGGAAAGAAAGACCTGAGAAAAGAGAGCCCTCCAAGAAGAAGCAAGAGTCCAATCGAGATCGCTCATCAGGCACATCTTCTCGACATGGAAAAAAGGCAAGTCAAGCTGAAGGACAAGAGAAGACGGTGCCTAAGGTTGATGAATCTATGGAGTCCATGGTACAAAATGATAAACTTGAGAAGGGGCAGGCACCTCAGCATTCATCAAGTCAATCTCCCCAAGATGATGAGCTACATGAAGAGAAGAATGATGATGAGGCGACATCTCCTCTCCGAGAAGATGAACCATTGCCTAAAGAAATACAAGTTAGAGAGATGAGATCTGCAATCCCGGATTGGTTGAAGGAGAGACTAACGAGGGTGATTGTGATTGAAGATGAAGATGATGTAATTGACTTAGAGAGCCTTATAGGAAATTCTCAAGAAGTAACGGAGAAGAAGGCCACCAAGATGTCCAAGGTGATCAGAGATGAGACAGGATCCAGGAAATTGTAGATGGCTACACCAGTAGTGGACAAATATGAAGGTGAAATCCTTGCAGATGAGTATGATGTAGAAACATTTGAGCTTGGTCCGCTCACTACTGAACAGGCAATGGATGAGGCAACCGATTCATTTGAAGCACTTAAGGACAAGCTTAAAGAAAAAATGGAAAAGAATAGAAAGCTTGAGAGAGAAGTCGGTGCTTGGAGAGGTTACTTTACCCATCTCAATCAGCCCTTGGGACGTCAGGATCCGACAGTATCTCCTGTGCAAGCACTTCCCCTCGAATCAGTTGGCGAGGTAGAAAGAGTCAAGAGCTTGGTTCAGCTTATGAGCTCTTAGATTGACAAATCCCACACAGTAGCCGTTAAATTTACAACAAGAATGATGAAGACAATCCACCGAGCTATCCAGGTCCTTGAGATCGTCCACAACCTAATGATAACTATAGCCGCTTTCGCTCACACTAGAGATGTTATCATTCCTGTTCTGCAAGTAATCAGGCAAACACCAAGGAAGATCCTAGCACAAGAAAAGATAATGGATGGAGGAGCTCATAACCTACTTCAGTGGTCAACTCTACTCCAGATGAAAGAGGTTCTTTTCGAGGACATTAGTAGCAAATGCAATCGAGTTGAAGGTGTCATCCATCCAATTCAGGATAAAGTGTTTGAAGTGTTATGTACCATTCTCGGCAGGAGGATCGAAGTTGAGACGGATGTGGACCTCCAAGAGTTGGAAGAGAGAGTCAAGGTCATCTTTTGCAAAGATGAGAATGTCATCACAGATGAGCAACGAGATCTAATGTTCACTACTATGCTCCTGATTGAGAAGATCAAAGAACTCGAACTTGGATGGGAAGCTGCTCTTCTCACTGCCTTTGATCAGGTTATCCACTTGGAGGAGTGCATGAAGAATCTTCCCAAGATTCCCATTGCTGAGATTGAAGGAATTGTGTCTAGATTCATTGCATATGCTAAGAAAGAGCATTGGAAAGGGAATAAGGTTCTAGAAGAAAGGTTGTTATAGAATGATGTGGCATCTTAATTATCATTGGTCTATGTTTCCTCGATTTTTGTGCCAATTAAATATTTGGCTATGCATTTAATAATGTTCATCTAAAAGGGGAACTTTTTGTAACAAACCCTAATTAGGGTTTAGGTGTCGGAATCTCAGCCGCTGATCTTCTTTTGATCTGGCCCGTTCATTGTAATTGAGGATGCTATATATGCCCTCACTCATTTTCATTTTGTCATTAGGAATTAGATGTGAAGGAGATAGATAGTTAGAGCTTTGGAGAGAAGAAAGTTATTTTGTAGCAAGATTGAGTAGTGAAGAAAGAATTTCAAATAATTGTTGTCTATTTTGGCTTTGAGATCAATAAAATATTGAAGTTATGGTGTTTTATTGCATTTCTTGTGGCCATCTTCATGGTTGTTTACTTTCTTGAATCATTCTCAGTTGAAGTAGTATTTAAGTTTGAAGGACTAAGTGTTGTGCTTGATCTTTGGTGAGATTCATGTTCCAAACCACTAGCTTCTTACTGATTGTAAGGACGCCTTGCGTGGTCAACTGGAGATATTTAGATTGCTTGAACCTTCAGTCATTATTGAAATATTGATATGTATCTTTATGGTAGTATCTATAATTCTTGATGATTTGAAAATCACTAATCACCTTAGAAGATCGCATCAATTCCAGTAAAGTTGTAATTCCTTGGCAATACTGAAATTGGTAGAATCTTACCAAGTCTAGCCTACATTGAGTCACTCTTAGGATTAGATTAGAATTCATCTCTTGCAAACACTATCTTTTGATCTTTTTTGAGAATTTGTTAGTATTAGGAAAAATCCCGTTCCTGCAGTCAAGCAAGAGTAACACAAACCAACTTTCAAAGTGCGTAAGACCCCTTGAAGAAACAGCATTCACAACGACCACTGGTGCTTATCCACATGTAGAGATCCTACAACGAAGAACCTTGAAGTCACCTTGATTGATCCTTTTTGCGATATCTTCAGCATTCAGAGGCTTTACTCAAGAGAGGATAAGGTACCCTTGGGTATTTTATTTTGTGTTTGATAGTGTACAAAATACTCGTCAACACAACCGAAGGGGCTTGTGTACAAAGGAGCATGAAGGGTTCGATGTCAAAGTAGCAGGGGGCAATCTCCTATCATGCACTCACCTGGTTCCGCAATTGAGCATCGCCATGGGAAATTATACGGTGACCGATGATTTCTTTGTTGTGGATTTGGATGACATGGATGTCATATTGGGCATTCAATAGATGGAGACCCTCGACCAGTACACACAGAGCTTCAAAAGGATGGAGTTCTCATTCGAGGTGGATGGCAGGAGGCTGGTTCTCAGGGGAATGTTGAATGGCGGCCCGAGGGAGATTTCCGCCAAAAGGATGGAAGCCATTTTCAGACATGATGAAGTAGTTTGGGCAACACATTGCTTAATCTTAACAAAACCTGAGAAAGGGCAACCGACTTACTACCAGGATGAGGAACTTCAGTCGGTTTTGGATGGGCATAGTTTGGTCTTCGCTGATATTCCACCTGGTATACCCCCACACCGAGGGTTTGAGCACACCATCGAGTTGGAGGAGGGAGCCAAACCCGTTATCACCACACCCTATCGCCACCCGAAGAAGTTCAAAGATGAGATAGAGAAAACGATCCAGGAACTCCTTGATAAAGGATGGATCCGGCCCAGTTCTAGCCCCTTTGCGTCCTCGGTGGAATTGGTGAAGAAGAAGGACGGGACTCTCAGAATGTGTGTCGACTATCGTGCACTAAACAAGAAGACTATCAAGAATAGGTACCCCATTCCCAGGATCGATGAGCTATTGGACGAACTACATGGCACCATCTATTTCTCCAAGATTGATCTCCGCTCCGGTTACCATCAGATCCGTATGAGGGAGCAAGATGTGGAAAAGACGGCCTTTTGTTGCCATTATGGACACTATGAGTTCTTGGTCATGCCATTTGGATTAACCAATGCTCCGGCCACTTTTCAATCCTGCATGAACCACATCTTCAACAAGCAATTGCGTAAGTTCCTATTGGTATTCTTTGATGACATACTCATTTACAGCAAGACCTGGAAGGAACACGTGGGGCATTTGGATGAAGTATTGGGGATTATGGAATCACAATCATTATATGCCAAAAGGTCCAAATGTGAATTTGGAATGACCGAGGTCTTGTACTTGGGTCACGTCATCAGCGCCCAGGGGGTACAAGTTCACCAGGAGAAGATTCAGGCCATTTTGGATTGGCCCCCACCCAAGACTCTCTCGGAGCTGCGCGGATTTTTTGGTTTGTGCAGTTATTATAGAAGGTTTGTGAGAGGATTTTCACAGCTTGGGGCACCGCTGACAGATCTGACAAAGAAAGGATCCTTCCATTGGAATGCGCAAGCGCAACAGACCTTCGACAAATTAAAAGAAGTTATGAGTACGTGTCCGGTTCTGGCACTACCAGACTTCACTCGCCCTTTCATCCTAGAGTGCGATGCCTCGGGGGAAGGCATTGGAGCGATGTTGATGCAAGACCGTCACCCCATTGCTTTCGAGAGCCGGAAGCTCTCGGGAGTTGAGCGATTATATTCCATCTACGACAAGGAGATGCTCGCCATCATACACGCACTGACGAAGTTTCGGCAGTACCTCGTCGGAGAAAGTTTGTTGTTTGAACATACCACAATAGCTTGCGATACTTCTTGGAGCAGAGGGATCTGAATGAACGACAACAAAAATGGGTGAGTAAAGTCCAAGCATTTGATTTCGACATTGAATATGTGAAGGGAAAGAATAACGTGGTTGCTGATGCCCTGTCAAGAAGGCCTGCCATATGTTCTTTATCTCAGATTTCAGCGGATTGGAAGGAATACCTGTTGGTTGAATACTCCAAGAACACTTTTGCCTGCGAATTGATGGATGGTCAAGTGCAGGATGACCGATACAAGGTGGTTGACGACATCATTTATTACAAGGACATAATTTATCTGGTACTCGAATCTAAGATGAAGGAAAAGGTTCTGAAGGAATTGCACGACTCTCCCTTGACTGGTCACCCGGGATACTTGAAAACCTACAGACAGATCCGTGAAAGGTTTTCCTGGAAGGGGCTTAAGAATGATGTCCTGCAGTATGTGCGGGAATGCTCCACCTGTCAGCAAAACAAATCTGAGCATAACCTACCGGCCGGACTGCTACAACCACTGCCAATTCCCGACCAGAAATGGGATAGCATCTCGATGGATTTCATTACTGGACTTCCCAGAGTGCAAGGAAAGGATTGCATTTTTGTCATAGTTGATCGATTGACCAAGTATGCACATTTTTTTGCCATCCCCACAGGATATCAAGCAATTCAAGTAGTCGAGTTGTTCTTCCGTGAGGTGTTCTGCCTACATGGTTTACCGCAAAACATAGTCAGTGACAGGGATAGCCGTTTTCTGAGTACTTCTGGATGGAGTTATTCGGGTTGGCAGGAACCGAGTTATCGCCCAGCACGAGCTACCATCCGCAGACAGACGAACAGATCGAGATTGTGAACAAATGGCTGGAGTGTTATCTCAGGAACTATGTCTCAGCACAACAGAAGGCTTGGGTTCACTGGTTACATTTGGGTGAACACTGTTACAACACCACTTATCACATGTCGATAGGCATGCCACCTTTCAAAGAACTGTACGGTTATGAACCTTCTTCATTTGTTGACCGAGCATTGGGAGACAGTCGTGCACCGATGGCCAAAGATTGGCTTCAGGAGAGTTCAGACATCCGGACATCTCTCAAAGACAACCTGCAGAGGGCTCAGAACCAGCAAAAGATGTATGCTGACCGACACCAGATTGAGCGGAATTTTGAGGTTGGTGATCTGGTTTACCTCCGACTTCAACTGCACAGACAATCCTCCTTGAAGACAAGTGGTAAGGAGAAGCTGAAGCCGCTGTTCTATGGACCCTACAGGGTGGTTCGGAGAGTGGGTGAAGTTGCCTACGAGTTGGAGCTTCCTGAGGGTTGTCGGATTCAAAATGTTTTTCACGTGTCATGTCTGAAGAAGGCCGTCGGGCAGTGTGTCACAATATCCAGGGATCTGCCACCCATCGACGAAGAAGGGAAACTAATTTTGGAGCCGGCAAAGATCATCAATGTCAGAGAAAAGAGGTTGAGAACTCGCACAGTCAAAGAGTTCCTCATACGCTGGAAGAATCTACCCATCGAGGATGCCACCTGGGAAGGCGAGCAAATTCTGGAGCATCCAAGTCTGCAATTGCTTGAGGGCAAGCAATTTTTGGCCCGGGAGGACTGTGATGTCCCCGATATAATTAAATAATAAATCTTATTACCTTGTTGTAAGGCCCCAGATTTAATAACAAATCTTTTGGGCTCTTTTATTTAATTAGATTAGGCAAGTTTTTGTTGGTCATGTCGGCCCGTTTGTAACCCTTCGGGAAGTTTCCCGGAGCCCATATATATGGCCGTGTTAGTCATTGTTGTAGGTATGCGAATTTTTGGTATCTTTTCTCTATTGTGCGAATTCCTGTTGGAGTTCTATTTCCGCCATTTCAGAGGTGAAAGACCCTCCCTATTTGGTATTTGCAGTTTCGGTGAGGTTCACCGCTCACCCTATTCTGTCATTGTACTCGTTCCGGATCTGGCAAATCTTGAATTTTATCATTGTTTACTTTCTACAGTTGCGTCTCTGTTAATTTGGTTCTCCGAGAAGTCACCACACAGGCTCACCATACCTCTGCACCACCGAAAGACCTTCTTGTCACCTTCGTACGACCTCCTTTTGGCCACCGTACACCTTCCCCACCACTGTACAGCCCTCTTGTGCTCCACCGTACGGTCTGTTTTGCACCACCGTACGACCCCTCCCTCACTTACCCGTACGACACTCACATCGAACATTCCTTCCTCTCCACTGTACGCTCCTCCACCCCACACCACCGTACGACTTCCCTTCACCGTACGGTCACCCAACCTCACACCACCATATGACCTCTTCACCGTACGACCTCTCCACCGTACAGTAGCCCCCCTCCACTCCACTTCGTACGACCTTGCTGGTGCACCACCGTATGGCCAATGTTGAATAGTTTGGGAACATTACAGGAAACCATAAGCAGAACTGAAGAATTCCCTCCTGACAAACCCTAGAAAGCTCGTGCAGAACTCCACAAAAGTTGGAAACCCTAATTCTCCTTTCCAAATAGCCTATAGGTCTCCGGAATAGGCCAATGGACCACTGAATGCACATCACTGAGAAGGGGACATTACAACTTGTGAGAGCAATCTTATCGCAAATGATTGCAACTTAGGTGTTTCACTTCCATGGTTCCACTGCCACTCTATATGATCTTTCTTGCATGCATGTCATATAAGGCTTCTATAGAAAAAAATCACCTTGCCCATATGAAGACTTATTCCTTTGAGTCTTGATAATTGAAGCATCTTCACCTCAACCATAATTTTTTTTTACCACAGCCCAAAATCCTTTTATTACCTCTCTATCTTCATATGGAGACCTCTTCTTGGTAGATTTTGTATCATACCACTTAGGATTCAAGGCATAAGAAGCACAACGAAGGATGTGTTAAGTTTGTTCCATCTTCCATGTATCTTTTCTTCTGTCAAAGGATATAGAGAAAGATCTCTGATATCTGATGTTTTATTAATTCCTTCACACATAGAATCCATTTATTCATAAATCTCTCCTTAACATGGCTTGTCTAAATATACAAATTTGATCTCCTCACCTATGGGCTAAATAAAGTCAACAACAAATTTAACATCAGCCCAAGAAGGATCATCAAACACCATACCTCTCATTTCAACTATAGTATTTGATGTACATTGTCTCCATGATGCCCATGCATCACTAACTATAGTATTTGATGTACATTGTCTCCATGATGTAAATTGCATTGGGACATATAAATATTAAATAAATAATCTTTCCCAATTTATCTCGTCACAGTCAACTTACTATTTTTTGTAATGATCCGTTATCAAACAGAGTACCATTTTGTACTCCTATAGCAAGCAATTTCCATCTGCATCATTATCAACGCATTCAAGGAGGCAATCTTGCAGTGCGGTAGCTTTTGGATGGTTTGGATGACTCAGCAGCAATAAATCCCATTCTTTGTTGTTTGAATGGAATGCAGCAGCTTTATGGCTGGAACAATATTAATCACACTTCACAGAAGACAAAGACTATTGATGTCAGAGATTGTTCCCCCGACATTAGACAGTGACAATGAATATCATATAAGTCTATGGAGATAATACTTAAGGAAAAAAAGTGACGCTAGTTTCATACTAGTGATAGGGAATTAAGAAGGATTAAATTAAAATTAAACTATAAGCTATTAAAGGGCAACAGTTTGGATGAAGGTTTGTGACCCTTTTCTCATAAAGATATAAGTAGGAGAAAAAAATTCATTTGTTGAGGGAGCAATGGGAATGAGCAATTGATTTGATAATCAGGAAATAAGAAAAATAAGAGCAAAATCTGATCTAATACTATCAGCCTGAATATAGTAGGTTTATGCTAAGTCACAGGATACGGCGATTTTCATGGATGAGGTTCGAATTTAATTGAATTTCAAACTTCTATAAAAAAAATCGAATTTCCTCTATAAAGCACTGCTATCCGCCTCTAAACACAACTCAGCTGGTCGTGGGTATTCTTTGTATATGCTTTGTATCTATTGGGTCATGGGTGTCTGCAACTGCTGGGTCGCCCTCGGATTTTCTCCAACAAGGGTTGCTATTCTGATAATTTATTACAAGTATACATATATTTAAAAATAAACAAAATTATAGAAGGCGAATTTTATCCGAATTTTATTTTCGAATTTTTCCCTTGTCAAATTTCATCCGAATTTCATGGCTGTCGAATTCGAATTCGAATTTGAACCTTGTGACTTAGGGTTTATGTATGGAAATGTGACATGAGTATATAAATGTAACATTTATAGTTTGCTGAAATATATAGGGGTGATCAATTAAGATCAGAATTTAGAGATATAAATTGCATTTCGATAAGGCAGTCATTTGTATTTAACAAGTAATTGGTAAGCAATATGGTTAAGTCTAATGTTTATTATGAAATCCCTTGTAAATCATGGATTTATTTATTGATTTAAATTGCCAATCAATTAAGATTCTTAGAATTAGTATTTGATCAATTAATTTTCCTGCAAGCAATCATAGGTGGGATTAGTAAGGAAACATGGTAGGGAGATGCAATAGACCGGTTCTCTCAATTAAGTAGATCACACCAAGTTGTTTTGCTTGTGGGCAAGGGGTTGAATTGTCTTGGTTGGATGTTTTGTGACCTTGGGCTTAAGTTGTTGAGAACAGTAACCCGACACCCTATCATGTTTTCCCATTAAATCCCTAGTATGATTGGTTGCTGGAAAAAAACTATAGTATGGATCCAAATGCGTTTAGGAGATATTGTTAAAGAATAGGAATCATCATAATCATTGTCATTGATATTAATTGATTATTTCTTTTGAGTTCAATAGCTATTATGTAATTTAGTTATAGAATACTCTTTGTGAACAAGTCATATTGTTGGAACTATTATTTTTGGGCAAAAATCAGGTATACTCTAAAAGGGGACATTACATTTCTGGCCAATGGGTAATTACTATATTTAGCAAGTGTCATTTTTAGAAAAAGGGACATGACATTGAGGGGAGCATAGAGATCATATTAATATTGAAATCAAGCTCGACTACCTAGGTCTATGGTTGCAACAACCATCACATTGAGGTGTAAGTTGGAAAACCGAAAACAACAGCATTTGCAAGTTGTATGAACAGTGTTGGGTAGGTTGACAAAGTGTTTAAACCTCAGATAGATTTGTGTCATCCATGTAGCACCCCCTTGCATTGGACAATTGAGTTTTGAGTGCAAGGAGAAGGTGCGAGCTTGTTGTGGTAGCTTGCCATTGAAAATTTCTTTTGGATGAACACATTCCATGAAGGTGCCACACCATCATGCCAGATTAATGCCACGATGCGGTTGGTAATTAGCTGTGTGGATATAGCATACAAGCCATAGAGACATAGATGGGCTCACCACTGCCTAAGGCAACATGTGGTGAGCAGTAGTATGTTGGAGAGTCCATGTTAGCAATTGGTAGGCCCACCCCAAGGAAATACACATTGTAAAAATTAATAGAACACAATATTTTAATATTCTATTAATGAATAGGATACTAATTACAAAGAGTTTCATCTCCTTATATAGAGAATGGAGAATAAATCCATACAAAAGGATAAACATGACATCACACATTCAACTCTAAAAATAACGAACTAAAAAAATAGAAAAACACACTTTCCATTAAGGTGATTTTATTACATTTGTAAGCCTTATCTTCTAATAATTATTTAATATTATTCTAATACCCCCCTTAAGGCTTACTTCATTGAAAACAAAACATATCAAACTAAAAACACCCTTAACCATCTTTGAAAACAAACCATACACAATGTAGAAACTCCATCAAGCTACCTTGAACTGTCATAAAGGAGTAGCTCCCAAGCTAAATTCCCTAGTTCCCAGATTACCACCTCCCCGAACTTCCAAATCTCCCAAATTATTGGATAACAATCCATGCTTAGCTACACTCATTGAGCTCCATAAAGTTGTCTCATAACCCTTAGAAGGGTATGATTCCCAAGATCACTGACTCCCAATCTAACTAGGTAATCATTAAAGGGTGGACTTCTTAGAATACATGAAATTCATCATTTATCTTGGTATAGTAATCCTTCCAGGCTCTCTTGGCAATGCATCGAGAGGATCTTCAACATGGTGACAAAGTGTGCCAGCATTAGCTTCTAGAAGTACCTCAACACACTTTACTTTAAGATACCCATATGCAAAGTTCATGGCTGTCCAACCTTTTGAGTTTGCTCCATCTTAATTGTGCTGGTCATTTAGAGAAAGTCAACTGAATGCAATTATTAGAGTCAATTCTACTACTACTTGAATTTAAAAAGATGATTATCACCTGAAATATCAACACCCATAACCTGAAAATTGTTTGGATCATTCTAGTACTTCATCATTGTAGTTGGACCTCCAATCTCATCCATTGTAGTGACTGCAGGTCAAAACCCAATTTGCCTAGAAAACCTTTTGCATGTGAAGCACTAAAGGGCTCACAAAAGCCCTTGATAAAAAATCTTTCACAATAGCCCATCAAAACAAATGGTAAAACTTTATGCTTTAGCCACTGCAAAGTGATATAGCACACCTTTCTACTTGACGCCTCGTGGCATTATCTTTATGTGTAGCACTTTCATATTAATCAATGTGGACTCTAGAGACTAGGGCAGCTAGGTGCACAATCCAATGGTTTAGCACACATTGGCCGTAGAGAAACTAGGCACTCAATGTTCAGCTGTTGTAGTGACATGCAACAAATGAGTGTCTATATATACAAGCCAATGTGAAGAAGTTAGGTTCACTATTCTTGTCGAGAGAGTGCCACATTGTGCTATGCTATATATTTCTATAGGGAAGATAATGTTAAGTGGATAAAGAATCATTCCCACCACTCAAGGAGAACCAAGCACACATGAACGAGTACTTATGGGGCTTTTAGAGTGACATCATAGAAAAACACATGGTACCAAGTAGTTGGTCCACATCTACTAGGAGAAACATGTAGAAAGAACATTTGTAGATAAATTGTAATCTCAAAATTCAAACCACCACTCATGAAGGGCTAGATGCAACACAACTCACTAGTAAATTGGAGTTTCGAATAGAACATTAGAAGTTTGGAGCCTATGAGGAAGAGAGTGCCTTGCACACACTCCCCGTCGTCGACATGGTCCCCCTTTGTTGCCTACCTCTTTGAGGTCCCGTAGGAGTTTTGTCTAGTTTTGTAGAGTGGTAAGCATGGGAAATAGGGTAATAAGTTCAAATGGGCAAGGCGCCTGAGGGTGGCCTTATGATAATAATAGGCAAATTCAAACAAAATGCTAAAGTGTTTTTGCAATTTTTTTCTTAAAAAGCAGAGTTTTTCCCTTTCAAGGGCAAATTGCTAAGTAAGTTCGAAAGTTTTGGTAAATTCGCCAAACTTTGCATTATAAAGCTTTTTTCGTGTTTTGGCTCCCAAGGCCGAACTTCTTCCTCAAGTCGACAGGACGAGAAGATTTGCCAAAACGTTTCATTAAAAGTTCACATTTTACTTCTAAAAGCCGAACTTTTGAAACGATAAAGGAAGTAAAGTGAAACCTTTAGGTCGAATTCCTCACATTGTTGCCTTAAATGCCGAGTTTTCTCCTTTATCCATTAGGGCGTTAAGTTTAGAATGAAGGATGCGTTTTGTGTCAAAGTTCACATTTTACCTATCAAAGCTGAAAAGTTTACCTCAAAAGGTAAGAGGGCGTTTTAAAAGGCAAAGATCGATACTCATATTTCTCCCATAAATGTTGAGTTTTTTTTTTTTTTAGTGGCTAAGTAGTGAATCGAAGGGAGAGAAGAGGGGGATTTTTGGTGGAATATAAACGCAACCTTTTTGCAATTTCCCTAATAACGCCGAAATTCTCCCCTCAGCAAGTTGTGTTCTAAAATTCTAAGGGGGGAAAATCAAGTAAAATGAAAGGGTGTTTCTTTTTAAATCGAACTCGCAATTTGGCTTGCAAAGTCGAGTTTTATTCAACAAAAGGGTAAAGTGCATTTAAAAGAATTGCTAAGTCATAAGTTCAGATTCTCCCTCAAAGGCCCGATTTTTCTCCTTTTAGTGCAACCCCAGGTTGAGATAAGATGACAGAAGAAGGCAAAATTCGGGGTTTTTTAACAAAAGTGTGAACTTTGCTTCACAAATTATTTATGCATTTTTCCTAAAATTGCCGAGCCTTCACCAAAATTTGGTTGAAGCAGAGCAAGAGAGGCGTTTTGGCAAAGAATCCTTTCTTGTTCTTCCTCTAATCACTAAGCATTCCCTAGAGGTAGGCGTCAAGATGCAAAGAATAAAGGTTAAATGAAAGCGTCGAACACTTAATTCGCATTTTCTCCTGCATCGAAATGCTAAGGCAAAGGAAGGGGGGTGTTTCGGGTTTTGTTGCTTGCATTCTTTCAAATCAATGGGTCTTGGAGGCAAATTTTGGGCTTTCGCTTTCCCCTTTCAATCGTTGGATTTCCTCCTTAGGTCGCGAGTTGCATGATTAAGCAAAAGGGGGGCGTTGTGAAATTTGCATACTGTTTTACCTCTCAAGGCTTTGTTCAAACAACAAAAGGTTAGAAGTGTAAGCCGCACCAACAAGAACATTTGTAGCGAACAAAACAATGCAACCACTTCCAAGAATGCCTAATTGCTCTTTTCTTGCATAAAATAATGAATTGCCATGTCCTAGCTAGGGTTTGTATGCAATATAAATTATGTAGACTTTAAAATCCAATCTTAGAATCCATCATTGCCACCAAAATTGTGCCCAAGCATTGAAAATTCAAATCTGGAAAACTTTGGGGTTACTAGCTGAAAATGGAAACTTCAAAACAACCTTTCACAAAACTCCTCTAGAGTGCCGAAAAACTCCCCCTATGATTGATGAGCAAAGTTAAACTTAGAATGCTTTAAAGCAATGCTCAAACTATAAGGTACATCCGAGCCAACTGAAATTTAAATTTGAAACGCACCAAAATCCAAATTGCTAGCCACACAATGAGATTTGTAAACATAAGACAGCAAGTTATAGCAACTTTTAAAATTCGCATCATCATGCTGTTTCATTATCGTTATGCTGATTATCTTGATAATTTCGCTACTAACATCGTTGGTGGGCGCCTCTAACCACTCTTACTCTTTAAGTATGCCTCGCAATTTGTGTCCTGATGTGCAAGATAGATGCTGCCTAAGGTTGCAGAATTCTCTAAGGCACCTAACGCATTAGGAACATCCTAGGCACCCAAAGTTGACAACCCCCGCAAGATGGAGAAAATGAAGTATCAATATCAACGAGTGATACGGGAATCAAAAGTGCAGAGTAACTGGGAGAATGTAGGTGACACCGATTTTGGACATGTGGATATCCAACATTTCAGAGATAGGGTGTATGCTCCTAATGCCTACGGGAAAGTCAAGAGGATGGTAGAAAGTGGAATGGCAGAGGCAGCAGATTTCCCACT
This sequence comes from Cryptomeria japonica, assembly GCF_030272615.1. Classification (NCBI taxonomy): domain Eukaryota; kingdom Viridiplantae; phylum Streptophyta; class Pinopsida; order Cupressales; family Cupressaceae; genus Cryptomeria; species Cryptomeria japonica. Next base: position 514,375,207 of record NC_081414.1, on the reverse strand, counting down.
GTTAGGTCCCGGAGACAACTGAGAGGGGGGGGGGGGGGGTGAATCAGTTGTCTCATAAATTCAAACCAAAAACCATTTAACCAACTTAATGCTTAATACCGGTAAAACAGTTAAGTATGCCGGTAGACAGTGTTAACAGTAAATTGCTATACCGGTAAGGATTAATGCATGAAACATAAACATAAAGTCATCCACAACACATAACACCAATATTTGTACGTGGAAACCCTGTAAGGGGAAAAACCACGGTGGGAAACCTTACCCACAATCAGATGATACTACTGCAGATAGTAAGTGTACATAAATGGGGTTTGCACATGCAGAAAGGCCAACAGCCTAGAGCTCACTGCTCAATCACAAAATGGGAGTCACACTGACTACAGTTGGATGGTTAAATCCAATAAGAATGTTCTGCACAAAATAGCATCTTCATATGCTGGATTCAGTACCGGTGTAATGCTGATATGCTTATACAAAAACCTAGCTTCACCTTCAAATGATGTCTTCGTGTATACCTCTGCTTAATCTCGCATATTCCTTCTCACAAACCGTTTTTGCATTCCACACTTGATCTTACAAATAAGATCTTACATTTATACCATACCCTAAGACCAATTTTAGTAGGTCGGCTCTACAAGATATTACAATAAAATCATTTTACAAACAATATAATATCCGATGCAATAACTGATTAAACATGTCAGCTTAATGTATTTACATCAATAATAAATCATCTCCATAGCGTGCCATGCTGATCTGGAAAAGATAAACCTGCCGGTGTAACCCTAGATATCCTGGACCTATTTGCCGGTAAAAACAAATATGCAAGTATGAATATACCAATGATTAATTCTTCAAAACAAAGTGTCCACACGATGTTTTCGACATTACCAAGTGTCTTCCATATCATTCCAAATACCAGTGAACATTATATCCCGCCGGTGAGCCATATACCAGTAACTGTGCAATAGTTACTTGCTTGCTGGTGAATGTTGCTGGATCTCCAAAGTGCTTGTTTTCAGTAGGTGTTGACATCAATGACAAAACCATACCAAAATACCAACAATCTCCCCCTTTGGCATTGATGGCAACACAAGATGGAAAAACCATCAAAGTGCCAAAACAGAAATGCCAAATACCAAAAACCAACAATCTCCATTTCTCCCCCTGGGAGCAACATGTGTTAATCTAAAGATTTATTTTCAATACCAAATCTCCTTAACAGATAATGTGTTTTTCCATAGATATCTCTCCCCCTTTGACATCAAATGCCAAAGCTACAAAAATTAATTTTATACAAAATACCAACTACTCCCCCTGAGAAGTAGCTTCCTCATCAAAAGACCGGAATAAAGATTTGTCTTTTTAATTCTGCCAGTTGATGACAATCATCAACTGTTTAAGTCTCTACCGGTGGTGGTATGACTCCAAGCTAATCTCTGAGATATTCAAAAGTCTCCTTAGGAAAACATGTTTTGTTTTAGAATGTAATACCGGATTCTTAGATATATCAATTGCTGCAGTGTTATCACAATATATAGTAATGGGTTCCTTGTAGTTTACCTTTATGTCTTTCAACATTTGCTTAAGCCATAATACCTGTGTACAGTTAGTTGCTGCTGCAACATATTCTGATTCTGCTGTTGATAAAGATGTACAACTCTGTTTCTTACTCAACCAAGAAACTAATCTCTTTCCAAGAAAGAATGCTCCTCCAGTGGTGCTCTTTCTATCATCCACATCTCCTGCCCAATTTGCATCTGTGTATGCACATAGGTCAAAATTTTCATCTCTAGGATACCATAATCCAAGATTTGCTGTGCCTTGTAAGTACCGGAAAATCCTTTTCACTGCTGATTCATGATTTTCCCTAGGATTACTTTGAAATCTAGAAACAATACATACTGCATTCATAATATCAGGCCTGGTTTGTGTCAAATACAGTAAACCTCCTATCATAGATTTGTATCTAGTTGAATTAACAGGTGTAGATTCATCCCTTTGAGATAATTTGTCATTTGTAGTCATAGGTGTGCTTACCCATTTAGAGTTCTCCATCCCAAATTTCTTTAGCAATTCTTTCAAGTACTTGGATTGACTCAAAAATATACCTTTATTAGTCTGTGAAATCTGCAAACCTAAATTTTTTTTTATTTCTCCAATCATAGACATTTCAAATTCTTGCTGCATTTTAATAGAAAATTCCTTACATAATCCATCTTCTCCTCCAAAGATTATATCATCAACAAATACTTCAATAATCAAGATGTCATCATTAGTTATTTTGTAATATAAATTGCTATCAACATTTTCTTTAGTAAAACCAATCTTTAAAAGATACTTATCCAACCTTGCATACCAAGCTCTTGGGGCTTGTTTCAATCCATACAGAGCTTTTCTTAACCTGCAAACCATATCATTGTCATCTGTCAAAGAAAATCCATCAGGTTGTTCAATATATACTTCTTCTTCAAGATCTCCATTCAAAAATGCACATTTAATATCCATTTGATAAACTTTGTAGTCCTTGTGAGCTGCAAAAGCCAAGAATAATCTAACTGCCTCAATTCTGGCTACTGGTGCAAAGGTTTCATTGTAATCAACTCCTTCTTTCTCAAAATATCCCTTACACACTAGTCTTGCTTTATTTCTGACAACCTTACCATCTTCATTAAGTTTGTTTCTAAATACCCATTTGGTTCCAATTACATTTTTATCTTTAGGTCAAGGAACTAATGTCCAAGTATTATTTTTCTTAATTTGTCCTAATTCTTCTTCCATAGCTTTAATCCAAAATTTATCTTCACATGCCTCATTGATAGATGATGGTTCAATTTGAGAAATAAGACATACCTCTTCATTTGCCAATCTTCCTCTTATCATAACTCCTTTAAATTTGTTTCCAATTATCTGATCTTCAGAATGATTCAATCTTACATACTGGGGTGTCTTAGTTTGCTGTTGTTCTTCAATTACTGTGGAATCCTCTGATGATACCGGAGTAACTGGATCTTCATTCTGTACTGGTGGATTCAGTATAGGTTCATTTGTCACAATTTCTGTTGCCGGTTCAGAGTCTATATACCTTGAAGTTCCTCTGAATTGTTCATCAATCTTTACATTTGTACTCTCAACAATTTTCTGCAATCTCTTATTAAAACATCTATATGCCTTGCTCTTAGATGAATAACCAAGAAATATTCCTTCATCACTTCTAGGATCAAATTTGCCAACATACTCATCTCTTCTAATATAACATTTACTTCCAAAAATTCTGAAATACTTAAGAGTAGGAGTATTACCAAACCATAGTTCATGAGGGGTCTTACCGGTTTCACCTTTGATGTGAACTTTGTTGAATGTATAGACAGCAGTACTAACTGCCTCTCCCCAATACACATGTGGTAGATTTGCTTCTGATAACATACTTCTTGCTGCATCCAAGATAGTTTTGTTTTTCCTTTCAACAACTCCATTCTGTTGTGGTGTCCGAGGTGCTGATAATTGTCTTTTGATTCCATTCACTTCATAGAATGTATTAAAGTCCTTAGATGTGAATTCTCCTCGTTGATTTGATCTTAAACATTTGATTTTCTTACCGGTTTCATTTTCAACCATTGCTTTGAATAGTTTGAACTTTCCAAGTGCTTTTGATTTCTCTCTGAGAAAAGTAACCCAACACATTCTAGAATAATCATCAATAATTAGCATGAAATATCTATCACCTTGTAAGCTTCTAGTTCTAGCTGGACCACATAAGTTAGTGTGAATTAAATCAAGAGCATTATTGGATTTTTCTAGAATACTTTTGAAACTAGCTCTAACTTGTTTTCCAAATTGACATTCCTTACAAATTGTATTCTGAGGTTTCACAATTTTAGGTAGATCTCTAACTGCCTCAGAAGTACTGATTTTTACCATGCAATCAAAGTTTACATGACATAGTCTCTTATGCCATAACCAACTTTCATCTATATGTGCAATTAAGCATGCCTTTTCACTGTTATTCAAATGAAAGATATTGCCTCTAGTCTGATTACCGGTTGCAATTTCCAAACCAGTTCTATTCATGATTTTGCATTTTCCATTTTTAAATTGTAATTGAAATCCCTTCTCAACTAATTGACCAATACTTAAAAGATTATGCTTTAATCCTTCAACATAGTAGACATTGTTAGTGTTATTCTTACCATCAAAAGATATTGAACCCTTACCTTTGATTGAACAGGCTTTGTCATCTCCAAATCTTACTAAACCTCCATTGTATTCTTGAAAGTTTAAGAATTTACCTTTGTCTCCAGTCATATGATGTGAGCATCCTGAATCAATGATCCATTCATCCTTTGCTTCAACTTTAGCTGCTAGGGCTTGTTCTACCGGTTGAGCAGTAGGTGCCGGTTGATCTTCTATTATAGCAACAAAAACCCATCCATTGTCTGCTGGATCCTCATCAGAATCATCAGTCACACCTTCATCAGCAATGTAACAAGATTTGTCTTTGTTTTTCTTAAATCTGTATCTCTGATATTCAGGATTAGGCTTGTATGTTCTTCTAGCTTCTTCTCTTAGTCTAACATGTCTATTAGGGCATCTTGAAGCCATATGACCAATCTTATTGCAGTTAAAACATTTAAAGGGTGCTTTACCTTCATACTTACTTCCAATTGGACCTTTTGACATTTTTCTTGCAAATAGTGCTTCAAGTTCTTCAAGCTCTTCATTCTCCTTTTTGGATTCTTCAAGTTCTCTTGCATAAAAGGCTCTCCAGTCTGATTTGTCAAATGATGGAGCAGATGATGTTGATGCTTTAAAGGCTAAATCAGTTTTTATAGTAGCAACAGGACCAAATTCCTCAATTTCAAAGGCTGAAAGTTTTCCAATCAATGTATCCCTAGTTATTGATGTATTAGGCATTGTTCTCAACTCATTTATAGCAGTAACCTTCATTTTATATGCCGGTGGCAAACCTCTTAAGATTTTTGAAACAATTTCATCCTCACTCAGAGTTCCTCCACAACATTTAATATCCAAAACAATTTCATTTACTTTTTCCATAAAAGCAGAAATCCTTTCATCTTCTTCCATTTTCAGATGTTCATACCTGAGCTTTAGCAGTAGACCTATCTGATAATCCCATGATTTGTTGATTTGATAATGCGCTCAAAAGTGCTTCTCTTGCTTTGCAATCATTTTCTTCATCTTTGGCTAAGGTAGTTGGAGCAGTCTGACCAGCTATAGCAGCAGTATAACCATTCTTTGTAACTTCCCAGATGTCTTTACCAATGTAATTCAGATGTGTCTCCATTCTGATCTTCCATACCCCATAGTTGGTTCCATCAAGTTTAGGATTGTCCTTTCTGAAGTAATTTGTAGACATTGGATCTCCTCAAGTTGTTAAACTTCTGCAAAACAGGACTATGCTCTGATACCAATTGTCAGGTCCCAGAGACAACTGAGAGAGGGGGGGGGGGGGGTGAATCAGTTGTCTCATAAATTCAAACCAAAAACCATTTAACCAACTTAATGCTTAATACCGGTAAACCAGTTAAGTATGCCAGTAGACAGTGTTAACAGTAAATTGCTATACCGGTAAGGATTAATGCATGAAACATAAACATAAAGTCATCCACAACACATAACACCAATATTTGTACGTGGAAACCCTGTAAGGGGAAAAACCATGGTGGGAAACCTTACCCACAATCAGATGATACTACTGTAGATAGTAAGTGTACATAAATGGGGTCTGCACATGCAGAAAGGCCAATAGCCTAGAGCTCACTGCTCAATCATAAAATGGGAGTCACACTGACTACAGTTGGATGGTTAAATCCAATAAGAATGTACTGCACAAAATAGCATCTTCATATGCTGGATTTAGTACCGGTGTAATGCTGATATGCTTATACAAAAACCTAGCTTCACCTTCAAATGATGTCTTCGTGTATACCTCTGCTTAATCTCGCATATTCCTTTTCACAAACCTTTTTCGCATTCCACACTTGATCTTACAAATAAGATCTTACATTTATACCATACCCTAAGACCAATTTTAGTAGGTCGGCTCTACAAGATATTACAATAAAATCATTTTACAAACAATATAATATCTGATGCAATAACCGATTAAACATGTCGGCTTAATGTATTTACATCAATAATAAATCATTTCCATAGCGTGCCATGCTGATCTGGAAAAGATAAACCTGTCGGTGTAACCCTAGATATCCTAGACCTATTTGCCGGTAAAAGCAAATATGCAAGTATGAATATACCAATGATTAATTTTTCAAAACAAAGTGTCCACACGATGTTTTCGACATTACCAAGTGTCTTCCATATCATTCCAAATACCGGTGAACATTATATCCTGCCGGTGAGCCATATACTAGTAACTGTGCAATAGTTACTTGCTTGCCGGTGAATGTTGCTGGATCTCTAAAGTGCTTGTTTTCAGTAGGTGTTGACATCAATGACAAAACCATACCAAAATACCAACACCCACAAGCTATTCAAAATTATGAGCTTGTTGTAGAGGCCTCCAAGCACCATTAGCCAGACAGCAGGGTGGTAATGGCAAATGGAAAGGTAATGGCTGATTTCACCCTAAAAGCTATTGGGGAGGCCTTTGACATCCCACTCTCTGAGGATGCGATTGTAGTGGCGATGGAAGAAGCTCAAGTAGCTTATGACACTAATCCCAATAAGTGCAGAGGAAAAATAAATGAAGACTGGTTTAAGGAGAGAAGACCCCCTAGCACTAGGGGTCCCAAGAAGGCCTACCGAAGTGATTTCATTGAGGAGTATGGAGATATGATAATGCTGCTCATTCGAGTCATGGGACTCCCCCACTCCAACCTATTCGAGGAGTGGATGTTTTATTTCACAGAGCAAGTCTTCTTGGGGAAAGTCAAGTTTGATTGGGCCCAAATCATAAGTGATAACATCCATACCCAGTTGGTCCAACTCGCTGAAAAGAAGTACTTCACGATGTCTTCCTACTTGGAGTACATGTTTGCAAGACACCCTATACTTTCGGGATTGATTCGCCTCGGTGAAATTGGAAACGGGCTAAATCAGGTGAAAGTGTATGATTGCTACCCTTAGCTGCACTACTACAACATAAAGCAGAGGGAGAAGAACAACATAGCCTATGCAGTGGGCCAATATGAGCGCGTTAATGACGCATTCACCATGCACATGGTCAGGATGATGCAAGAAGGATCGCATGGACGACTATCTAAACAGGACACCACACTAATATGGAAATACAGAGCATGGTATATCCGATTCCCCCGTTTTTCCTACCTAAGGATCTCAGGTTTCGAGGGCTCCCTTTACAGACTCTTGCGGTACGCTACAGATAGGATGATTTTGTTGGAGGTCGCTAGGTAAGCACATCTAGCTGGGCAAATCCTCGGGGACCGGAAGATATCAGGGGTCACATTCCCAATGACCATAGGGGACAATTTTTTTTTTTTTTTAGACTTTTGCATAGGCTAAAAAATCCTACGAGGAGCTGGTATCCTATTGCCTTCAAGAGGACCCCTTTAGGAAGAACTTCGACCCCACTGGATTAGGGAGGAAAGCTTATGGCAGGCATTATAGATATAAAATGACTATAGAAGATTATTGGGCCAGCTGCAAGGATGATTTTGAAGTCCGCTGGCGGGAATACTCGAGGCTTAATGTGCATCAAATCAAGACTTTTGAGTATGCCCAAGTCCCAGATCAGCTAGTCGACTATGGGGATTGCTTGCAATTCCAGGACTATGAAGCAGTGAAGGACCACCTACCTTCAATTGATTGGTCTCAAGATTCGGTGACTGATTTGGAGGCTAATGGAAGGCCCTAGGAGATACACAAATGCCTGGATATATCAACATATTCAGAAGTTAACCATAATGGGATACAATTCACCTACAACCTGATGGGAAGCTTTGAATCTCACTCGTCAGAAGATGAAGAGGCATCGAGTGCTGCAAAGGAAGAAGAGACTGAGAGGAGGCTTGAAAAGAAAAGAAAGAAGGCGAAGGCTAGTAAAGGAGCGCGAACATCAAAGAGGTCCAGGAAAGATCCGAGCCAATCCCTCGAGATCTATGCTCGAGAGAAATTACCGGTAAAAAGGCCATCTGCTGCCACCTCACCCAAAGATACCCATGCAGCAGAGGATGTGATCGAACTAGAATGCCAATCTACCCCTCCCACACAACAAATTGATTCAATTGTCACAGAAGTATTTGATTCGTAAGAGCCTAACATGCAAGAAGCAAAGATACAGATCATTGATCTGGATGGACTTGAGAACCAGGTTGAAGAAGGAGAAATACAACCCAATGATGAGGATAGCAGGCAAGAGGCCGAACAAGAAAAGACATAAGAAGAAGGTGATAAAGATGATGGGGCAACTATCAAAAAGAATGAAGAGAAAAAGGAGGTGGATGATAGGGGCAATGATGCTGTCACAAGAGAAAATAAGGAGGACAACAAAAATGCAGAGCTCCTTGGGAGTGAAGAACAGTAGGTGCTTGAGGTCACTCAACAATTGCTAAGTGAGGGAGGTGAGAACTCGGCTGTGGGCAAAGAGCAAGATACAACGCTGAATCAGCCTTTTTCCATGACCAATCAGCCACGGGTAGATAGTGAATCTGCTGAGGCGTTAGGAGAGCAAAGTAGGGAGTTAGTGGTCACTTCAAGACAACCTACCCCTCATGCATGGTTATAGGTCCGAGCCCAGAGGAAGGCCACTGTGAGGCCATCGATAAGCCTAGAAGACTTATTCTCTCGAATAGGAGAGCCTCAGACTAAAGGGAAAAAGGAACCGAGGACATATTCCAAGATTACCAAAGATGCTCAGAAGAACCAAACAATACATATTATTGCTCTGCCTGAAGGCAAATCAGCCGAGGAATTTGCACTGGCCGTTTATAGTGTTATGTCGATCCCACTTGGAAAGGCGACAAAAGAAGAAGTGGAAGAGTTCAAGGACTCCTTGCAAACCATATTGGGCAAGCTAGAAAGAATGACTGCTGAACGAGAAATGTACAAGGCACGTGTTGAGCAAGCTGAGAACTATATAGATCATCTACTTAAGCCGCTGCAACATGCCACTGAGACCTATGTTCCCCCCTTGGCATTAGCATAGAAAACCATGACATAATTTGAGAGTCTCCGAGACACCGCCAAGGCAATTAGGGAATGGATTGAGGACATAACACGAATGGGATATCAGGTGCTAGAGGAGGCAAAGGGCATAAGATTGGATGCAAAACAAGTCTACCAAAGACTGCAGACGCTCAGGGATAAAGTTAGGGAATTCCAGAAAACAGTTGATGCACCCCTCCCCATAGTCAGGGCATTATTTTGGACCCATCCCTGGATTCCCATAGTACAACAAATCCTCAGGTCTCATGATATCAACACCTTTGGAGACTGGTGTCTGATTTTAGGAATGAAGAGCAACATTGTATACTTAATTGACCAAAAGTGGGAGGGATGTAGGACGACTCTGCTCGATGCCGAGACCTTTTGTAAGGATGCTCTTAAGGTTTTGATTAGTAATTGGATAGATGATATGGAGTGCAGCGAAATGAAAATACACTAGAAGGACCGACTGAAGAAGATGGAACTCCATATTCCAAGGATGATATAGAGTTCGCCAACAGGCTGCGCGCAACAATAAGGGATTTTGAGACTAGTAAGTTGGACTAGATTGAGCAGATCGGGAGGATAGACAGTCACTGTGTAGACATTGACTTGCGGATGAATATTCCCCCGTTTCCTCCTCTTAATGAAGTATATTCCATTTGTCCAAGGTTCCAAGATTATGTTCGAGCCGAGCGAGCTGCAGGCCGAAACATTTGGGAAGGGTACTTAGAAGGGGAAAGTGACTTTTTATTGTAAAGAGGGAAAATATCTACTTTGGGATGATAAAAAGTGCATTCCCAAAAGTTATTTCTCCCCAACTACCAAAGTACAGTTTCAGTTTTGAGCTCCGTGCATTGCACTTTTTGGGGGGACAACTTTATGGTTGGTAGTTGATTAGTTAGTTGAAAGGTATGTCCCTTATTAATTAGGCATGGACAACCATGTTTATAGATGAATCTGGGCCACTTGTCTTGTTTTAACATCTCTTTTTGGGATTCTATTTAAAGAGATTGATTTTCCTTATCTTGTAAGAACTCTAGAATTGTTCCAAAAACTCTGCAGAAATGTTTACAAGTTTTATGGGATTCCAAGTTGTTCATATTTCCTACGAGTGCATGGTTCTCTCTTCATTCAAATTTCTATAACGCATTTTATTTACAAGTAGTGTATTTGAGGAAATATTTGATAGAGATTTCTAGTTCATACCATTAAGGATTGACTGATTGTCAATCACTCTGCATGGTTAATTTGAACATTTGTATGCATTTAGTTCGACTATTAAACACTTTTTCTGAGTGTATACTTTAGATTCTGCATTAGTGTTTAAAAGTTTGAAAATCCAACTTTCCTTTGAAGATTGCACCAAATTTTATTAAATTGTGTTTAACTAGCGAAGTAGAATATGGTAATGTTAGGATCCCCATCTATTTGCCCACGTATGCTATTTTAGTTAAAGTAGTTAACACCGCCTCCTTACTCTCTCTCTTTTTTTTTTTTCCTTTTTAAAAAAAAAATTGAAATTGCAGACCGGAAAACAACATCATGTGAGTGAATAATTTGTTGAAATCAAGACCTGTAGAGTCTTAGGGACCTTGTATGAACTCTGGAGCTCATTCTATCCATAAAACGTAAGTCCCCCTCGTGTCTACCAGCAAGACACATCAACTTCTTAGCCATATCATAGTCAAGGCCTGGCAAAATGAACCTTGAGGTTGCTTTCCAATGATCCTTTTAGTAGCACTGGAACTTCCTTACGCAAGAGAGAATGGGATTGCTATTAAATTCTATTATGTGTTGACTGGAAGGAGTTGAAATCCGACTTCAGATGCCTCAACAATACATAAGCAACAAATGGGGGATGCCATGTGGCTACACTAAAAGTGAGCCTTGAATAAAAGCATGATACCACCAATTTCAAATTATCACTTGGTCAAGAACAATAAAGAAGCTTAGGCTCAAAAAACTTTGTGAACTTAGAACATTTGCAAGCACAGATGTGTGAGCAAGTATAAAGTAGATTAATATGGGTTTGGGTCCAAACTTATAGAAAAGTTACAAGATGATAAATTGGAAAAATGTGATAAAGGGCTGGGATCAAAGGGCTAGCAAGTGCATTGCAAGCAAGTGGTGAGGGAACTAAGCCAAGTGGTAGCAATAGCACTAGAGAAATTAAGTGCATACTTTATTTGACAACCAATCTAGCAAGCCAATGGAGGAATATAACATTAAGTACATGGGCTATGGATGGGCCTTCAACATGAATTTAGGCATGAGGAAAAGTATGCAATAGGCTAATGCAAGGAGTATGGGATAAGGCCTCTACACAAGTTGCCATGAGAACACTTGAAACATTTGACCCAAGGCATGAAGGAACACCATCTTGTCACCAAATAGGCCATCAAGACATGGAGAAGACATCATCAAAGATGAGAACACAAGCCTTAAAGTGATGTGGGCCAATCAAATGATGCTATCGGATTGGCCACTATTATATACATGGGGCATATTTAGATAGAGAAAAACTCCTAGACCAAGGCAACATGGGAGCATATAAAAAACATTAATACCAACATGTATGACCCAAGTCCGACCAAGTAGGCATGACACGTTGATAGTAGATAACTATAATCAATTGTAAAATTATCGTGGACAAGAGTTTAGGGAGTAGAAAATTTTTGCAAGAAAAGAGTAGGCTCCAAGAGAATCTATTTATTTTCATATCCTAATTGGTCTTACTTTAAGACATACACAAGTTTTAATGAATCCTAGGCACATGTTTGACTTTATAATACTACCAGGTTTTTTCATGCAACTCTATTCATTCTAGAATTTCTACATGGAAGACGACAATGAATAATTTTTAGGTGCTATTATATCCTTGCAAAGCTTTCCTCACATTGAGTAGAGGTTGAAGTATTCAACACAAGAGTAGATTAACTTGTTTAATTAGGTATGTGAAATGCAATCATAAGAGCTTGGTTGTCTTTACATCCTACAATTGAAATGGAAAATGCTCTACATCCTTGAAACATAAAAGTGTAAGTATTTGTAACAACCCACCCTAATTTTTTTTTTTTTTTTATAATTTTTTTTTGCAATGTAGAAATGCATATGCAATGCCTCCACACATTTTGATTGCCTAGATCCCGGAGTGGGCAAGGTGAGAGCATACAATGCTTCAACCACACACTATCTATGATGTATGCAAGAAGATGAATGGCGGCAATCTGACTGAAATACATAGGTAACTGAGCTGGCCTAGTCAACACATCTTTGGCAGATTGCGTGAATGCAATGCAAGTCATTGGCAAAATGTCTAAGCTTTACTTAGACCAAAATGGTCAATCATGCCAGCTTGTTCAATGCCAAAATGGACTGTATGATAATGCTATAATAATTGGTGATAAACTAACCAATTCCACAATATAAAATGCATGCAAGAATAACCCTTTGGCAGTATTGCCATCCAAAGATTACAAAGTAGCTAGGAAATGCATTACAACGTGGCAAAGATAAGAAATTGCTGTAATCAATTGTGTTATCAGGTCTGATCATAAATAAACACTACTGCAACACAATGAAGTAGTTCATAAAAGTTAAAACCATATAGTAACAAGAGAATATAAGCTCACAATGGTTAATGGAACTCTGCAATGTTGAACAAAGATGAATATATGCTGATCAAAACACTGTTGTCACAAAAATCAGATTGATACATTGCTAATAACACACCAGGAACACCATGCACACAACTGTAGCCACTACCTGTATGCACACCAACACAACCAAACTGAAATACTACTTAAAACATTCTTATTTCTCCTTAGGATAGATGTAGATCAGACTAATAAGACATAATATATTGCTGTAGGTCTCAAACAAAAACTAATGCTGCTGGTATAGTAGTTGCAACCCACAAAAACCTCAAATATCCTCCTAGAACATGTTATCTTCAACAAAATTGCATCAATAACATTTAGCAATCAAAACTTCCTCAAATTACATCAAATATTTTCATTTTTACCAAACATATGGAGAGGACTCAGCTTGCAACACCTATGTGATCTCAGGGTGAAATCACCATATCTAGCTAGAAGGATTTTCATCCCTGAAATCGGTATTCCAAGAGGGGTTTCATCTTTAAGAAATATGAAGCCAAGGTCTTGATTAGAACAAATGAAAACGAAAATATCTCTGTAACCCTTCTTCTCAAGACCCAACCTCCTTTTATAACCTTTGCAGAGCTATTTTAGGAAAAGTGTTTTTTAACTTTTTATTATTTGTTTTTCCAAAAAAACACTTCTATTGCTTTTTTGAAAAAGCATTGTCCTTAAGTAAAATAATATAAAGTGTCCTTATGACCACTTTTCCTCACTTTGAGCCTAGATGCACTTTATCTACACCCTTAAAACACCTTTTTAAAGAACCAAATATAAGTTGTCATTTAATTTTACTTTTTGGATAACTTTAACCATTTAATAGTTCAATTATTTTCTACATAACCACCAAACCTATGAAAAACATTAAAAGCTCAAGATATGAATATTCACCACACAACCAATGTCTTAGGTGCATAAGATATCTATCTATATGAAAATTGGTGCTCTCACAAATGAAAGAATTCTCCAAGAAGTGTGAAGTGCTTCTAGAGCATGGAAAGTACCATAATACTCATCTTGGCTCTAAGAACTCTTTGCCATTGTCAAAATATCTTTCTAATAAAGTTACACTCTCCAAGAAAGTTGGGGGTTTCCAAGGATGTTGGAATGGACTAGAAAAGGGACATTACAATTTATATCTACACATGCTAATTACATTGTTTTGATAAATTATTATATAAGCCTCACCTTTCTACCACTCAAAACTACTTGTCTCACTTAGGGCAACCACTTCTCCTCTTGTCAACCTACAAATGTTTACTATGACATGATGTAATATTTCTAACATTCCCTCCTTATTACATTACTCTGAACAAACGTAGGAATAATTGTAACTAGACTGGGACACACAACTCAAATATCAAACAGTATCAAAGACACACCTAATTGAATATATCAGTGGGTGCCTGTTGTGCGTTGCACACGCCCCCTGTCGCCGACAGGGTCCCCCCCTTTCCAGTTTTGAGTTTTTTGATCGTCGTCCCGAGAATCGAAACAGAGTTTCTCGT